>NW_028270360.1:0-106601 GCF_037043375.1 Chiloscyllium plagiosum | reverse complement strand
TTTAATTTTACCAACAGCAAATCCCCTGCATCTGGTTCACTCTGACAAAGTCCTTTGAAATCTCAAGACTTCAAAATATTGGCACCGCATTCAGCTTCAATCTGAATGGTCACTCAATAGTCAATCTTTGAATCTTTCTGATAATTGTATGGCAGGCAGGGATAGTAGGAGAGATTCCTGGTCAATTGGAAACATTGAGGTAGCTGCAGAGTAACAGCCACCCCACGGTGAAAGCTGCAGAAGCTGATTCAAGCCGTGGCCTCTCCTCTATATTGTGTGACCTCCTCATTTCAAAGCATTGGTGAGAAATATGTGATGCAAAGTAGATATATTCTGACATTGAGTATTTTGAAACAAACCTGAAATTCTATTATTTTTAGTGTGGAGATTGCATCAGAAATAGTCAGGAAATGTGGACATCACCCAGAGCAACTAGATCTTGCCCTTTTTGGACACATCTTGTCATTCTCACCAGTCATTTACCTGGTGAAAGGCTGAACAGTTCTTAATCACAGTCCTGGAATTTTGGAAAGATAGAACACCTTCGGGCAAGATTTACTCCTCAAGGTTTACATCCAGCTCCTGAGCAAGCGAAGATAGCTGTCTGAAGATGGACCAGAGGGAGTTGGCTTTATCTGAATTCTCACAGAATGAACAGGAAACACACTCTCCAATAGATACAGTGAGTATTTTAGCAAAACATGAAATTACACTCATGTAAAATCCTGAGAAGTGCTGATTCTTTGGGAATTTTAGCTTTTGTGAACTGCAGTCACCCATCTTGTTTCCAAACTACTAAGTGATTGCTGTTAACTGGGGAATAAAGAAATGTTTTTACAGTGGGGAAGAGTTGAACTAAGTGCTTAAGTTTAGATTGAGAAAATCTACTTTCTAATTTAGTCAATTCCTTTCTTTGCCCCAAGAGTGCTGCCAATCCACCAGTGAACAAAAATGATGAAAATGTAAAGAGAGGTAACTGGTCCTCGAAGAATGACTACTTGCTCTCTGTGATCGGCTGTGCTGTGGGTCTAGGCAATGTCTGGAGATTCCCTTACTTGGCTTACAAAAATGGAGGAGGTACTGTCTGGAATTTGAGTTAAGGGGGCAGAAATGCAGAGGGAGCATTTCATTGATCTTTAAGGACTGTTGACTTGGATATTGCTCTTGTCATCGTAACATCGTAACAATTGATGTGGAGGTGCCGGTGTTTGACTGGAGTAGGCAAAGTCAGAATGCAACAACTCCAGGTTATGATCCAACAGTTTTAACCTTCACCTGATGAAGCAGCAGAACCCCAAAAGCTTTTGATTTCAAATAAACCTGCTGGACTATAGCCTGGTCTTGTGTGTTTTCTGACATCCTAACAATAGTACAGAGGTTAGAAATGTTACAGTCTGGACATGGCACAGTTAAATACTAAAGTGGAAAGTTGTGGTTGAAATTAATTCAAGTGACTTTTAAGCAAATCAGATTGTCTCATTACACGTTGTAGTTTGAATTTGTGGCCCATTTCTCATCAGGAGAAAAAGGCGTTGTACTTTTAGACCTTTAAATACTTTATATTGCTAAATTCCTATAACTGAAATAATTCTAAAAACACAACAGAATGTCATTAAGACCAAGATTGTTCCCAGCATTCTCAATAAACAGTAGATTAATAAAACTCATGTAGCCCCTTTATCATTTGTCTAGTTCAAGTCAGAGTAGACCACATTTTCAGTTTAAATAGGCATAGGTTTGTTCATTACAAGTTTTATGGAAGATTCCTTTGGAGTTAAGATAATAAAATCCTTGTCAGCAATATCAACAGATGTTAAGATTAAAACAAGTATAGAAAATACAAAAGAATAAAGGTTCAATCAGTCTTTGTAGCATGCTAGTGGAATCAATTCCTTGAGTTCCTTATTGTTGAAATGAAGAAAGCATCACTTGAAGTTAGATCCAGCAGCTGTGATGGCTACTATATCGAATGATTGGTGTTTACCTGTCCAGATAAACATTATTTGACATCAGATATTGAGAGACAGAGAAGATTGCTGGTAGCTGACACTTACAGCTAAGATGTGCAGAGGTTTGATTTTCAGTCCTGACTTCTAAGTGGTTCAAATTGCTTCCAACCCCTGCTTCTAGCCACTGGACCTTTTATTTATTGGCATGTAATGAAAAGGCAGCAGATGGATGTTTCAGGGCAAAACAATCTCTGTTTATTGTTGCACAGAAGAAGTAACACAACAATACAGGAAACAGGTAAATCAACAACACACAAAAAGGTAACTTAATACAAGACAAGATAGCACAATAAATCACTATTATTTAAAATACAGTGTTATTTAAAATACACTATTATTTAATATCATAATACACTCATTCCATCCACCTCACACTACTGACTAAGTTACTACTCTGGGGTCTTGGGATTATGCTCACCACTTTGAATGCAGTTTTGAAATTGGCCTGGTACAGTTGCTCTGGCTTGCTGTACTCTGAATGTGGTAGGGGACTTCTAGATAGGCAACTGCTCAGTCTGCGTTGAGTCCACTGATGCCGGGTTAGGCACGTGAGTACTTGGATCTACCTGTTGAGTACTTGGGTTTTTTTTATTTCTGCTGGTTTATTGAGTTCAGTTTTCAGCTCAGTTGGGTCTGAGGACTTGCAGTGATGGTCAGGATAGTTGATGCTTCACATTTTGTCGGTCATAGTTCCTTTTAGCATGATCAGCCTTGATGGTCATTGAGGGCTGCTGTCGGTCTTACAAAACACATTCTCCATGTTCCTGTTTTCTGGTTCAGCTCCTCTGGTGATGTGAGATCAGGGCTGCAGTTATACCAGCTGTGGGGCTTCCAAATCGTCAGGCTAATCTCTCGGTGCATTGTCTTGTCGAGGTTTTCTTTTTGGCCTTGACTGGCTTGATTAGATTTCCAAATTTTACACAAGATTTTAACGGTTTTGATTGCTGTTGGATGTGGGGTGGTTGTTATGGTAACCCTCTTGGCTCCACACTATCTCCATGAATCGGTATCTTCTATGGGCTGGGTGGCCAGAGGTATGAAAGTTGTCTTGGGGCTGGATGTGTTTGGTTTTGGGTTAATTGTCTCAGGTGCAACGTTCCCCACGAGGTAGTCATTTCTTTGTACTTGGCTCCGGAATACTCAGTCTCTGTTCACAGTTCAATCCCAACACCTGCTTCTGGTTTTTACTCCTCTGCCAGCACAAAACTTGTTTTTGTCAGGTTTTAAAAGGTCTTGAGCTCTGTGCATATATTTCCAACACTAGGATTTTTTATGAAATTTATTGACGACCCTATTACCAGTTGATTTCTCCAGAAACTATATTGTGTAAGGCATCAGCATTCAGCAAAAGCCTTCCTCAAACATTGGTCTTTTCTGCTGATAAATAAAGCAAACATTTTTATTAACCAGCACCTCTTGGAACAGGAGTGTGCAATTGATCAAATATTCCAGATAATCAAGAGGTACACATAACCATAGTAAACACTGAACAAGAGAGACCTTAATATCCCTCAAAGCTTCCCTATAAAAAACCTCCTAAAACTAATGTAAAAACCCACAGTAAGTAAAAGAAAAGTAATGCAGAGAGTATTCACGTCACTGTTAGACTTTATTTACAGCAGAAATACACGGACATCATGATGGATCGCAATATTGAACACGTAATTTTGGTCGGTTTATCAGGAATACCCATTGATAAGGTGCTAGCTAAAACAAAGTTACTGTACCTACTTTACAATCTCACAGTGAGTCATCAATAAACTTCATTATCTCCTGGATTACAGTTATTACTTATCTTCATATCGATCTTAGTTTGCCTCCAGTAATGTATTTATGCAGCAATGCTTATATATTATCCACTATAATATAAGAGAAACCAGCAGACATTTATTATAATGATATTATGTCAGGGATTTTCCGCAGGCCAGTCATTATTCGGTGTCGACGATGAGTCACCATGAATATTCTGTGGAATCCCCATTCTAGCTCACTCTGAAGGTATTGCCCAGGAAACTAGATTTTCCACGAGGCAATTCTCCGATTCTTGAAACACTCCAAAAGTCTCCATTTACATCGGAAATTTCAGAAGGTAATGATGAATTTAAGTAAAATAATTAATCAGGAAAGTTAGATTATTAAATCGAACACCCCTGCCATGTCCAGACCCGCTCTAAACCCCCACATCCATTAGATCTGAGTTGACATCTCCCTAGCAACTCCTTGCATCAGCCAAATGCGACCCAACCCAACCCAACATTAACAAAGAGTCATAGAGGCCTATAGCTCGGAGACAAGCCCTTTGGTCCAAATTGGTCCATGCCCTACCAAAATGTCCATCCATGCTAACCCTATTTCCCTGCACTTGGCCATATCCTTCTAAACTTTTCCTATCTATGTGCTTGTCTAAATACCTTTTGATGTTGTTAATGTAATCAACCACTTCTGCTGGCAGCTCATTCCAGATGCATTCCACCCTCTGCGTCAAAACGTCCCCCCCCTCAGGGTCCCTTTTATTCTTTCCCCTCTAACCTTAAACTGATGCCCTCCTGTCCTCGATTCCCCAATTCTGGAAAAAAAACAGAGTGCATTCACCCTATCCATGCCTATCATGATATTATACATTTCTATAAGAACTCTCCTCAATCTCTTAAGCTCTAAAGAAAAAAGTCTTAGGTTGTTCAACCTCTCCCTATAACTCAGACCATTGCACCCTGGCACCATCCCTGAAAATTTCTTCTGAACTCTTCCCAGTTTAATAACATCCTTCCTATAGCAAGGAGACCAAAACTGAGCATAACACTCCAAATGTGGCCTCACCAACGACCTGTATAAGTGCAACATAACTTCCCAACTTCTATACTCAGTGCCTTGACTGATGAAAGCCAGTATGCCAAAAGCCTTCTTCCCTGTCCTGTCTGTCTGTGACTCCACACCCTCGACAGAACTGACCACTGGCCTCTACTGTCAATCTGACCTTCTGCCCAGCTGACATCCTGTCTAGCTAGTGAACAGTCAGGAGGGAGTTGCCGTGGGAGTCCTCAAAATTGATGCCAGACCCTTGAAGTCTCATGGCTTCAAGTTAAACAGGGGGCAAAAAGGTCCTGCTGATTATCACATACCATCCTCCGTCAGCTGATGAATCAGTATTCCTCTATGCTGAACAAACTTGGAGGGAGCATTGAGGGTGGCAAGGGCACAACATGTCCTCTAGGTGGGGGATTTCAACATTGACTATCAAGACTGGCTCGGCAGTAGCACTACTGATCAAGGTGGTTATGTCCTAAAGAACTTCGCTGCTACACTGGGTCTGTGGTAGGTGGTGAGGAAACCAACAGGAGGGAAAAACTTACTTGACTTCATCCTCGCCAATCGACTGAGGATTGAGTTGTAGAAATAGCGGAGGCACTGAATGTGATCTTTCAAACATCACTGGAGTCAGGGAAAGTTCCAGATGATTGGAAAATTGCTATTGTAACCCCCTTGTTCAAAAAAAGATCAAGACAGAAGATGGAAAATTATAGGCCGATGAGCCTACCCTTGGTTGTAGGTAAAATTCTAGAATCCATCGTTAAGGACGGAATTTCTAAATTCTTGGAAGTGCAGGGTCAGATTAGAACAAGTCAGCATGGATTTAGTAAGGGAAGGTCATGCCTGACAAACCTGTTAGAATTCTTTGAAGAGGTAACAAGTAGGTTAGACCAGGGAAACCCAGTGGATGTCATCTATGTACACTTCCAAAAGGCCTTTGATAAGGTGCCTCACAGGAGGCTGCTGAGTGAGGGCCCATGGTGTTCAAGGTGAGCTACTGGCATAAGTTGGGGATTGGCTGTCTGACAGAAGGCAGAGAGTTGGGATAAAAGGTTCTTTTTCGGAATGGCAGCTGGTGACAAGTGGGGTCCTGCAGGGTTCAGTGTTGGGGCCACAGCTGTTCATTTTATATATTAATGATCTGGATGAAGGGACAGGGAGCATTCTGGCGAAGTTCGCCGATGATACGAAGTTAGGCGGACAGGCAGGTAGTACTAAGGAGGTGGGGAGGCTGCAGAAAGATTTAGATGGTTTGGGAGAGTGGTCCAGGGAATAGCTGATGAAATTCAACACTGCTACCCTGGGTCTATGGTAAGTGATGAGGGAACCAATAGGAGGGTAAAACTTACTTGACTTCATCCTCACCAATCTGCTGGCTGCAGATGCATCAGTCCATGGTTGTATTGGTATGAGTGACACTGCACAGTCCTTGTGGAGATGAAGTTCCACCCTCACATTCAGAATACCATCCATCCTGTTGTATTGCACTGTCACTGAGCTAAATGGGACAGACTTCAAGCAGATTTAGCAACTCAAGACTTCAGGCACTGTGGGCCATCATCAGTAACAGCAGCGTACTTCAGCACAATCTGCAAACTCATGGCCCAGCATCTCTCCCACTCAAGCATTACCATCAAGCTGGGGATCAGCCTGGTTCAATGGACAGTGAAGATGGGGAGTCAGGAACAGCACTAGACATACCTAAACATGAGGTGTCAAGCTAGTGAAGCTACTAAACAGGGCTACTTGCATGCCAAACACAATAAGCAGCATGTGATAGAGCTAAGCAACTAATCAGTCTGAACCAGACTCTGCTGTCCTGCCACATCCAATCATGAATGGTGGTAGACATTTAAACAACTCACTGGATGAGGAGGCTCCACAAATGTCCCCATTCTCAATGGTAGAAGAGCCCAACACATCAGTGCAAAAGGTAAGGCTGAAACATTTGCAGCAATTCTCAGCAAGAAGGGTTGAGTGGATGATCCATCCCAGTCCGCTCTAGTTGTCCCCAACATTACAGATGCCAGCCTTCAGCCAATTTGATTCACTCCATGAGATAACAAGATACAGTTCAATGCACTGGATATTGCAAAAACTATGGGCCCTGACATCATTCCGGCAATAGTACTGAAGGTCTGTGCTCCAGAACTTGCTGCACCCCGAGCCAAGCTCTTTGAGTTTAGTTACAACATCAGCATCCACTCATCATTGTGAAAATTGCTCAGATATGCCCTGCATACAAAAAAAAGCTGGACAAATCCAACCCGGCCCATTACACCCCATCCGTCTACTGTCGATGATCAGTGAAGTGATGGAAGGTGTCATCAACAATGCTATCCAGCAGCACATGCTCAGCAATAACCTGCTTGGTGATGCCCAGTTTGGATTCCGCCACGGCCACTCAGCTCCTGACCTCATTACAGCCTTGGTTCTAACATGGACAAAAGAGCTGAATTCCAGAGGGGAGGTGATAGTGACAGCCCTGGGTAAAAACAATGGCTGCAGATGCTGGAAACCAGATTCTGGAGTAGCGTGGTGCTGGAAAAGCACAGCAGTTCAGGCAGCATCTGAGAAGTAGTAAAATTGACGTTTTGGGCAAACGCCCTTCATCAGGAATACAGCTGTATTCCTGATGAAGGGCTTTTGCCCGAAACATCGATTTTACTGCTCCTCGGATGCTGCCTGAACTGCTGTGCTTTTCCAGCACCACTCTACTCCAGATAGTGACAGCCGTGGACATCAAGGCCACAGTTGACTGAGTGTGACATCCAGGAGCCCTAGCAAAACTGGAATCAATGGGTATCAAGGAACAAACACTTCTCTGGCCCCCAGGAAAGTGCATGGTTGCACAATCCTCAACACCATTCACAATTGCTCAGATACTGAAGCAGGAGAAAGTGAGGTCTGCAGATGCTGGAGATCAGAGATGGAAATGTGTTGCTGGAAAAGCGCAGCAGGTCAGGCAGCATCTAGGGAACAGGAGAATCGACGTTTCGGGCATTAGCCCTTCTTCAGATACTGAAGCAGCCCATGTTCAAATGCAGATTTGGGATAACAAGTGGCAAGCACATTCATGTCACACTTGGCAGAAATGACCCCCTCCAACAAGAAAGAATCCAGCCATTATTTTGTGAAATTCATTCTCATGACCATTACTAAATCTCCCATTGTCAACAGCCTGGGGTTACCATTGACCAGAAACTGAACTAGACTCATCATATTTATATATAATACTCTGGTTACAAGAGCAGGTCAGAGTTTAGGAATATTGCAGCATGTAACTCGCCCCTAACTCCACAAAGCCTGTATATCATCTACCAGGCACAAGTGCCAAACACTGATATTATAATGTAAAGGTTGAATTTATCGTCAATCAGTGATTCTTAAAGATTGTCTACTGCTATCTATGATTGATAAATAAATTAATAGATAAGGACATAATGTATTCCAACCCCAGATGAACAACTGGCAAATATCAACATATAACTTTACTGAAGCTCTATTCCCCTTCTAACTCCTCACGCACACAGTCATACACAGATAGAACATAGAACAGGATAGGCTCTTCAGCTCTCTATGTTGCGCGGACCTTTTATCATATTCTAAGATCAAACTAACCTACATATCCTACATTTTACTATCACCCAAATACCAAGTGATGTAAGACTGACTGGTCTGTAATTCCCAGGGTTATCCATATCCTCTTTTTTGAACAAGGGAATAACATTTGCCACCCTCCAATCATCTGGTACTACTCCAGTAGCCAGTGAGCATGCGAAGATCACTACTTCTGTTGTGAAGTTGAAGGCATGTCCTGTATCTTTAAGAAAGAGTGAATGCTGTTCTGCACTGAGAGCTTACAAGCACCTGTCATATGATTTGACGAGCAGTCTCAGAATGTACTGGAAAATTGAAAATATATAACATTTGGCTGTGAAATGGATACTTGAACTGTTTGCTGTTTTGGCAACAATTCCAATTTAAACTAACAGTTTAAATTATGCCCCAGGATACTAAAACCCAATCCAGTTTGAATTTATTGTTTTATCAACATCAAACTAATGATCCAATGTCGGGGGAATATAAAAAAGGCAGTCATTTTGAAAATCAGACAGAGCAACTGCCATCGAGAGAGAGAGAGAGACCCAAGACATTGAAATACTCTGTATCAAAGGTACCTTTTCATATGAAACATCTTAACAGTAACAAGAAAGAAGATGATCCAGTGAGATCTTCAGCCGGAAGAAGAAAGACACCAAAGGTTTTGAAATGGATTTGATGTAATTTTAATAAATGTTTTATTGGAACAGTATATTATAGCATTGGAGGCAGGTATTAAGCAGTTAAGGGAAAGGGGGCCTTAGTGTTGTGAATATTTGTTGCTTGATGTTCCCTTTTAGAGTTAAAGAATGAATTGATGTTATTTTCTTGAAATAATGGAAATATGAGGTGAGGTGAGCTTCTCTGGGTGTTTGGTTTAATGAAGAGAGATGTTCACCGCTGTGTCATAACACTTTAGGCACAGCAATCTCTTCCGTCACTTCCTGCAGCAACCTTGGGTATATCCCATCTGGTCCAGGCGATCTATCTATCCTCATGTTTTTCAAAATTTGCAGCATATCTTCCTTCTTAACATCAACCTGTTTGAGCATATCAGTCTGTTTCACGCTGTCCTCACAAACAATAAGGTCCCTCTCCCTAGTGAATACTCAAACAACGTATTCATTGAAGACCTCCCCAAACGCCAACTGCAGGCACAAGTTCCCTTCACTATCCCTGATTGGCCCTACCCGCACTTGCTGCAAATTCTCCCTAAACAACCTCCACATTTCTGATGTACATTTCCCTGAGAATATCTACTCCCAATTTATGATCCACGGTTCCTGCCTAATAGCATTGTAATTTCCCCCTTCCCCAACTAAATACTTTCTCATACTATCTGCTCCTATCCCTCTCCATGACGATAGTAAAGGTCAGGGAGTTGTGATCACTATAACAGAAATGTTCTCCCACCACGAGATCTATCACCTGGCTTGGTTTGTTACCAAGCACCAAATCCAAATGGCCTCCCCTCTAGTTGGCCTCGCTAAATATTTAATCAGGAATCCTTCTTGGACACACCTGACAAAATCTGCTGCATCCAAACTATTTGCACTAAGGAGGTTCCAGTCAATATTAGGGAAGTTGAAGTCACCTGACACAAACTTGTTACTTCTGCACCCTGCCAAAATCTGCCTCACAATCTGCTCCTCCATGCCTTTGTTGCTATTGGGAATCTCTAGAAAACTCCCAATAAAGTGACTGCTCCTTTCCTGTTTCTGACTTCCACTTATAATGACTCAGTGGACAAACCATCCCCTACGATCTCCCTTTCTACAACTATTATACTGTCCCTTATTAGCAATGCCATCCACCCATCTATTTTACCTCCATCTCTGTTCCTACTGGAACATCTAAATCCCGGAACATTCAGCAACCATTCCTGCCCCTGTGATATCAAAGCCTCCGTAATAGTTACAACATTGTAGCTTCAAGAAACTCCATGCTCCATTGTAGCTCTATGCTCTAAGTTCATCACCCTTATTCTTGAGACTTCTTGCATTAAAATAGACCCATCACACTGACTGCAGCTTTGCTCTAATAACTGCCTATCCTTCCTCACAGTCTCTCTGCATGCTGTATCTGCCTGTTCACCAGCATCCGCATCCTTTGATCCATAGTTCCAGTTCCCATCCCCCTGCCAAACTAGTTTAAACCCCCCCGAAGATCTCTAGCAAACCTCCTGCCCAGGATATTGGTGCCCCTCAAGATCAGGTGCAACCCATCCTCCTTGTACAGGTCCCACCTTCCGCAAAAGGTCCACATACCTGAAGCCCTCCCTCCTATACCAGCTCTGCAGCTACATGTTTAGCTGCACTCACTCTCCGTTCCTAGCTCCACTAGACAATGGCACCAATAGCAATCCTGGGATTACTACTCTGCTCTTACTAATTAACCTTACTCTTAGTAATCTTTCAATGTTCCCTCAATACAGGAGTTGTCCCATTGGACTGAAGAATTGCAGACATTATTCCACTTTTGAACAAGGGCGAAAGAGGAAATTCAGGGATTTACAGACCAGTTAGCCTAACATCTGTGCTGGGGCGCTGGTTGGTGTCTCTAATTAAGGATAAAATAACTGAGCACTTCAAATTTTTTCAGTTAACCAGGGACAGTCAGAATTGATTAATGACAGTAGGTCATGCCTGACAAACCTCATTTAATTTTTTGAAGCCATAACTAAGATAGTGGACAGGGGAATGCTATGGTTGTTGTTTGTATGGACTTCAGAAGGCATGCGATAAATTGCACATAAGAGCTTATTAACTAAGGTAGAGGCTGATGGAATTGAGGGCAAATTACTTATATAGTTCAGAAATTGGTTGAGTGGCAGGTGACAGAAAGTAAGGATAATGAGTAGGTTCTCAAATTTGCAGGATGTGACCCGTGGTGTCCCCGTAAGGATCTGTGTTAGGGTCTCAATTATTCATATTATTTATTAACAACTAGGATAATAACATAGAAAGTCATATATCCAAATTTACTGATGACACACAGTTAGGGGGCGTTGTAGACAATGTAGTCAACAGCATAAAATTACAGAGGGCTCTTGATAGACTCAGTAATTGGGCAAAAATGTAGCAGATGAAGTTCAATGTAAGCAAGTGTGTGGTTATCCATTTTGACCGATATAGTATCGACCAGGATACTTCCTAGATGGCATAAAGTAAACACAATGGATGCCAAAAGAGACTTGGGGTTTCAGGTGCATTGACCTTTAAAGTACCACAAACAGGTGCCGTAAATAATGAAGAAAGCTAATGGAATCTGGCTTTTCCACCTCGAGGACATGAATACAAGGATGTAGACAGTATGCTGCAGATAAACAAAACCCTGGTTCGACCACAATTGAAGTACAGTGGGAAGATCTGGGCACTACATCTCAGGGAGGATATATTGGCCTTGGAGGGAGTACAACATGGTTTTACAAGAATGATAACTTGGACTTTAGGGGTTTGGTTATGAGGAGAGATTATAAAGATTAGGCCAATTTCTCTGTTAATACAAAGTTGTTGTAACCATCCACTTGAAACTGCAGAGTATGTTGAGAATTCACATCCACGGATCCTGTTTCACATTTTTATTCTATTTTCCAGGTGTATTTCTTATTCCCTACTCGATCATGCTGGGTCTTGTTGGGATACCAATGTTTTTCTTGGAATCTTCCTTTGGGCAGTTTGCCAGCCTCGGGCCTGTTGCAGTGTGGAAATCTGTACCAATGTTACAAGGTTAGAGATTATTGAATAATTAAAACTCTGGAACAATTTCAATGCATTTTGATGTTTAATTCATATTAATAAACTAGTTATAATTGAGTGATTAAATGGGAGTGTATATAAGTCTTGCTGTCAATCTCTTTGAAAACTTTCTTATGTTACACCAAGATATGTCAATGATTAACACTGATGTTAGTTTTGTTTCTTATTCATTAAATGCGAGTGATTGTGATTGTGTTCATTTCACCGGGATGGTTGACTCCAAATCTCGTTGTTTTTTCAGAATCAATCTTTCCTTGGATCATTTAAAGAATGATTAGATTAGATTCCCTACAGTGCAGAAAGAGGTCCTTGGGCCCACCAAGACCACACAGACCCTCTAAAGAGTAACCCACCCAGATCCATTTCCCTCTGACTAACACAACAGACAATTTAGCATGGCCAACCCATCTTTGTTTTATGGGAGGAAACCAGAGCACCTGGAGGAAACCCACACAGACACAGGGAGAATATGCAAACTCCACACAGACAGTCGCCCGAGGCTGGAATCAAACTCAGGTCCCTAGCGCTGTGAGGCTGCAGTGCGAGCCACTGAGCCAATGTGCTTCCCTTGTAAATTATATCAAGTTGCTATGGTGAGATTTGAACCCATGTCCCTTGAACATTAACCTGAGCTTCTTGACTACCAAGCCAGTGTCTCCTCCACTACACCACCATCTCCAGGAAACTTGACTAGTAACATGCCCATCTATTGTAAACTAATAGCATACTACTAGCTCAGAAATGTATATGCTTGAGCAATGCAATGAATGTCTGTTGGGTTGACCAATACCACAATATCATGCCCATTTTCTGACATTGTGGGAGATAACAAAAGCAGTGCCACATCTGGTAAAACACCCCGGTGGAGGCAAACTCACACCATAGCAACAGGAGTTACTATCAATTATAGACATCGTAGAGGTACAGATTTAGAAAACAAATTGATGACCAGCATGACTTTGGAAGCAGACAGTTTGGAATAGGGAGAAGTTCGTTATCCTTAAACAGCATCAGTTTTTCAGAGTACAGACAGTTGTACACATCTGTAGATGGAGCATTAAGCACGAGAACAATGGAACATATTTCTAATTTTCATTAGGATGCAAATTCTTTCAAGATAAAATACATTTCTAAGATTTCCTTGGTAATAAAAAAAATTAAATGGCTAAAGAATGCCCTTGAGCTGGGACAAAGGCCAGTGCATTACAGAAAACTTGAAACCTAGAAAGCTCTGTTGATGGCAGTTAATACATAATGACACTCTTTCATAACAACAATTACAAACGTCTTTGTTCTTAAGGAAAGAGCAGTATAATTTGGAGAGACAAAAATATCAGAGACACACAGCAAAAGCTGGTGCTTTTGTAAAGGCCAACTCATGGATAGCAACAAAACTGGCATGGATTTGGCATCCAGCAACACCTTCACTGAATTTACTGTTCCAAAACTTCATGCAGGTCTATTTTGCAGATCAAGGTCTAGGTGAGTCCACGAAAAGAACTCTTAAAAATCTTGTCAGAACTCAGGGAGGCACAGTGGCCTTACATTGCCAGGGATCCGGATTTATGTGGAGTTTACACATTCTGCCCGTTTGAGATGAGTCCCGTCAGGTGCTTGGGTTTCCTCTCACGGTCCAAAGATGTGCATGTTCGGTGGATTGGCTGTGCTAAATTGCTGATAGCATCCAGGGATGTGTAGGTTAGGTGGATTAGCGAGGGGAAATGGAGGGTTCCAGGGATAGGGTAGGAGAGTGGTTCTGGGTGGGATGCTGTTCAGAGAATCATGCAGACTCGATGAGCTGAATGGCCTGCTTCCACTCCGTAGGGATTTTATGACTTGACAAGGAGGAGCTTCACATTATTAACATGTCCAGTTTTTCTGGGGTCGATCAGGAAAGTCTGGAAATGATTTGGAAAGATCTTGAAGAGCAGATCAAGATAAGAATTCACTTCAGGATGAACAGACTCCACATCATTTCAAATAGACAAGAATCCTCAAAAGACTATTCACCAGTTTGTTGGAGGATGCTATAGCAAAGGGCACGAGTGTGACTTTACTGAAGAGGAACGGCCAGAGAATATTAATGAGTTAATTATCACATCCACATGAATTACAGTCAGTTGGAAGAAACATTTGTGCCATAAGAAGGGCCACAGTCTTGACATATTCCTTGAGGATAGACAGAAATATGAAGATGTAGTGGCAGGCCAGCAACAGTTACATGCTTTAGGTGCAACTAATACTATTGCAATGATCAGTAAAGCACAGAAACCCAATAAAAGCTCCAATAGCACTTGTTTGTTGGACTTCTCCAAAGTCCATGCTCTACTTTTTGATATCTGTAGCATCAAGGGACATGGCTATGTGCAGGAAATCTGTTTTCAAAAGCCAAGTCAGGCCCTTACAATAAACCACAAGCGACTAACATGACAGTATAGAGTAATAACAAATCATCAGCAACAAGGAAACTGTTACCAAGGTGCACCAAGGCAACCACATCGATGAGGCTCAGAGTCAACCAAATGAAAGGCAAATTTTAGAAAATAAGCAGGCTTTACATGATGTTAATCTCACACTCTGTGTTGGGAGTAGAAAGCAATCAGGAGCTCTTTAATATCATGTGTCCTGAGAAGGCAGTGTGATACAAGATAAAAGCTAAAATCAACACCGGAGTTAGTGTTACCATGTAACCACTATATGGCCTCAATGACATGCACCTGAGCAAGTAATGTTCCATGGTACAGGCTATGAGAGATCATCTCTCAGTGGAGACAGCAGATCAACAATTGTATGTATTGCCAATGAGTGCCAATGTGCAAACTCCCAGTGGTTTCCCGAAATATTTAGTCTAACAGATACATGGTTACCAGTATGTACAGATCTCAGTGCAGTCTCAAATCATGACATTCAAACCACACCCACCATGGCAGAACAAGTCACATATGGTACAATTGAATTAGTCAAGAATTGACAAAATTATAACTTTGAAGTAGGAATTAAGCCAGGTAGCCAAGATGATTGCATATGATTTATAGAACAGCTTATCCAAAATACAAAGATATTCATCCTGATCTGCACCATGATCACCTAAGCTATGAAATTAAATGTGCTCTCAAGGCTGACATGTTATACTTTGGACAATGTGAATTGTTGTCATTGGGCGCAGTTTCAAATCATGTCCATGTTACCACAGGACGCATGAGTATTGAAAGTTCAAAATGATTGGCATGACAATCTATGTACTGACCAGGGATGGATCGGGATATTCAATGACTCACGAATACAGTATATAAACAGTGGGAGACTCTATACCCATATGATATTTCATCCAATCCTTCAGCAAAGTAGCAACAGACCTGTTCGTATTGCATGGGGAGATTACTTCCTTGTGACAGATTACTTCTCTAAATCACCTATTTTTTGGTGAATTAGCAGCAAAATGAGTACAAGTGTCACTGACACAATGGCGGTATTTTTAGGTTATTTGGTGTCCCAAGTACAGAATCTCCAAAATTGCTCACTGGGCAGAGATTGAGAGTTAGAAATACAAATTTTTGGATACCAGCAAAGGTTTCTAAAATATGCAACCAGCCCAGGTCACAGAAATGTATTGCAGCTCATGATATTACATGATAAAGGAACAGAAGCCAGCTCTGAACAATTTATGACAGACCAATCATGCATGAAGAGATTGAGAGTTGAACCCTCTGATGATGTTGTGTGGTAGGGTTAATTAATAGCAACCAGCAGCAACTAACCAAGTTGTCAAACAAGTGCAACAGGGATCAATGCGTACCTTTCCAGGTGGACATACATACACCAAGTCAGGAAAAGTTGCCAAACTTTCAAAACATTTCATTGAATTTTGAAGCATTAATCTTTAAACTCTGTCTTACCTGTGTGCATAATTGTCAAATTAATTCCATGTGTCTCTGCACAATCATGTGTATCTGTTTTGGAAAAGTTATCCTTATTCTGTTGTAAAATATCAGCCCAAATGCGATTTTGCCTTAGGAGTGTAACACTTGTTTGTAATAGTTAATTGTAACAAATGTTAGACAGTCTCTTCAATCCTATGATATTCACACGCAGTTTCTTATGTTATGGGGGATCACATAAGCATTGCCACATCTGGTAAAACATCCCGCTGAAGATAAACTCACACCAGCAGTTGCTGTTCTCCTTTGAATTAAATAAAAGCTAAATCATAAGATATGGGTTAGCAATGCAGCCAGTTATGAGCTGCAGTGAGAACTCTGGAGCTGAACCTGTGCCCTCAGGTTAAGTTAGAAAACACAAACCAAGGATCCTGTCACTGATTCCCAATCCTTGGTAAAAAAAATACCAAGGTGCATACTACACATTGGGTCAAGTCTGGGCCCAGCGAGTTTATAGTTGATGGAGTTCAATGTTTCAGTGGTTAGGTTTTAGGTTGAAGAATGCTCACTTGGACATCAGGTGCGGGATTAAACCCTCAAATGAAATAGACATTGAAGAAACGAGGAAGGAGCTAAAACCAACTCTGGTACTTATCAATGGTGCCAAGTTATACAGTCATAGAGTCATAGAGATGTACAGCATGCAAACAGACCCTTCGGTCCAACCCTTCCATGCAGACCAGATATCCCAACCCAATCTAGCCCTACCTGCCAGCACTTGGCCTATATCCCTCCAAACTCTTCCTTTCGTATACCCATCCAAATGCCTTTAAAATGTTGCAATTGTACCAGCCTCCACTACTTCCTCTGGCAGCTCATTTCATACATGTACCACCCTCTGTATGAAAAAGTTGCCTGTTAGGTTTTATATCTTTCCCTGCTTACCCTAAACCTATGCCCTCTAGTTCTGGACTCCCACACCCCAGCCTGTTCAGCCTCTCCCTATAGCTCAAATCCTCCAAACCTGGCAACATCCTTGTAAACCTCTTCTGAACCCTTTCAAGTTTCACAACATCTTTCCGATAGGAGGGAAACCAGAATTGCACACAATATTCCAACAGTGGCCTAACAAATGTCCTGTACAGCCGCAACACGACCTCCCAACTCCTGTTCTCAATACTCTGACTGATAAAGGAAAGCATACCAAAAGCCTTCTTCACTATCCTATCTACCTGCGACTCCACTTTCAAGGATCTATAAACCTGCACTCCAAGGTCTCTTTGTGCAGCAACACTCCCCAAGACCTTACCATTAAATGTATAAGTCCTGCTAAGATTGTTCTTCAATGAGCTTTTTTCTTATTCGTTCAAGGAACTTGTTTTCTCTGGCTGGGCCAGCATTTATTGCCTATCGCTAGTTACTCGTGAGAAGTAGCGATGAGCTGCCTTCTAGAACCTCTGCAGTCTATGTGCTGTAGGTTTCCCTACAATGCCCTTTGGAAAGGAATTCCAGGATTTTGACCCAGTGACTGTGAAAGATCAATGGTATATTTCCAAGTCAGCATGGTGATCGTTTTAGAGGGGAATTTGCAGATAGTGGTATTCCCCTGTATTTGCTGCCCTTTGTCTTTCTAGATGGAAGTGGTCATGGGTTTGGAAGGCACTTTCAAAGGAGCCTTGGTAAATTTCTGCAGTGCATCTTGTAGGTAGCATACACTGTTGCAATTGTGTATCGGTGTGAAGGGAATGGATGCTTGTAGATGTTTTGCCAATCAAGTAAGCAGCTTTGTCCTGAAGGGAGTCAAACTTCTGGCATGCTCTTGGAGCAGGCAAGTGAGGAATATTCCATTAAACTCCTGACTTATGCCTTGTAGATGATAACAAGCTTGGGGAGACAGGAGGTGAGTTACTCCTACAGTATTCCTAGCCTCTGACCAGCTCTTGTCACCATTGTGTTTGTATAGTAAGTCCAGTTGAGTTTCTGGTTAATGGTGACAACAAGGATATTGATTGTGGGGGTATTCATTGATGGTAACACCATTGAATATCACGGAGCAGTGGTTAGATTGTCTCTTGTTGGAAATGGTCATTGCCTGGCATTTGGGTGGTATGAATGTTACTTGCCACTTGTCAGCCTAAGCCTGGATATTGTTCAGGACTGCATCAGTGTCTGAGGAGTTGCGAATATTGCCGAGCATTGTGCAATCATTGTGAACATTCCTACTTCTGACCTTATGGTGGAGGGAAGATCATTGATGAAACAGTTAGAGATGGTTGGGCCTCAGTCACTAACCTGATGAACTCTTGCAGAGATGTCCTAGAGCTGAGATGACTGGCCTCCTGCATCCATATCCATCCTTCAATGTTCCAGGTATGACTCGAACAAGTGAAGAGTTTGTCCCTTGACACTCATTAATTTCGGTTTTGCTCAGGCTCCTTGATGCCACACATGGGCAAATGTGGCCTTGATGTCAAGGGCTGTCACTTCCACCATACCTCTGGAATCCAGCTCTTTTGTTTGAACCAAGGCTGTAACAAGGTCGGGCACTGAGTGACCCTGGAGGAACACAAGTTGGGTGTCACTGAGTATGTTGTTTCAGATGATTGAGAGAGTGGACTGTTAGGGCAGTAATTGGCTTTTGTGTCCAGAACATATCTGATCAATGTTTCATGTTGTTAGGTATATGCCAGTGATCTTACTGTACTGTAAGAGCTTGGCAATGGGACTGGTGAGATCTGGAGCACAACTCTTCAGTACTATTGCTGTAACGCTGTCAGGGCCCAAATCCCTTACACTATGCAGTGACTCTAACTGTTTCTTGACACCAAGTGGAGTGAATTAATTTGGCTGAAGACTGGCATCTGTGATGCTGGCGACCACTGGAGGAGGCCAAGGTGGATCATCCACTCAACAATTTTAGCTGAAGATTGTTGGAAATGCTGACCAAATTTAACACCCACTAAGACAATGGCAATACTAGAGGGATAGTTGTAACAACAGAATAATATTCTCTTGTCCAATTCCTGTTTAGATTCTGAACCTAATTGTCTGTAACTTTATCATAATTTCTGAACTCTGAGGATGACCTGTGCTTAAATTCAAGAGCAGGGAAAATAAAGTTGATGGCTTATTTTCAACTTTATAAGTTCAGACTGGAGAGAAACAACCATGGCTGCCTTATTTCAAAACACTATCTCCCTCTTTCTCTCTCAAATTACATTAAACATATTCTAGTTGGAAATACATGCAATTGAATTCAAGAGAACAATTTTATTTCAGTATTGTTTCTAAGATCTTTTTCCTTTGTTCAATTTTAAGGTGTTGGAGTCACCATGGTCCTTCTGATCATAATTGCCAACATTTCCTATGCCTGCATCATTGGTTACAGTGTGTACTACCTATTTGCATCCTTCCAATCACCCCTACCATGGGCAGACTGCTTCAGTTGGTGGGGAGCAGATGAAACATGCAGCAGGACTCCCAAAGGTACAGTGTTCACTTTGACTGGAGACATTCCATGACTGTTCATATTTTATTCTGTTGATCTGTCAGAAGAAAAGTAGCCAATGCTTTCAGTAACCAACTTCATTGTAATTGTACATCAGAGAGACTTGGACAGGATCCAGCTACAAGGATCATGTCATTGAGTCACTGAAGTGAAGGATTGTCAATAATAATTGCTTACAGGCAAGAGAGATGCTTCAAAGAAAATCATCTCTCCTTTAGTATTGCCCCTGTTGGTCATCCTCAGCTGCTTTAATCTCCCTGGACTGTGGATGTAGGGAAGCTAAGGTAGTTTCAACCTTTTATTATCATTACCTACATTACTACTGTCTGGTACAGAGTTCAGTTTTTCTCTTTGTCTTCATCTCAGGCTCAGCTCTCTCAAAATCTTCATTCAATGTCATCAGTCACACAACGAATGATTTACATTCACTCCTTGACCCTTAGGATTAGGGGTCATGAGATTGGATGCTGGATTTTGAGCCTGAAAGGAAATTCGAAGATCAGGACCAGGACGCAGATTTCAAACATCATTGGTTTTGCAAATGGGAGTGAGAGTAGCAACAAGTTTCAGAACAACGTGTGTGTTAAACAGAGATAGGTGGAGGGACAGATAATGTTGAGGAGGTAGGGAGGCTGCAGAAAGACTTGGTGAGTAGATGAAGAAGTGGCAGATGGAACACAGTGTGGCAAGTGTGAGATTATGCACTTTGGTTGGAAAAGTAGAGCGCAGAATATTTTCTAAATGGAGCAAGTCTTCAGATATCAGAAGCACAAAGGAATTTCAGAGTCCTAGTTCAGGATTTTCTTGATGTGAATATGCAGGTTCAGTTGGGTGTTGGGAAGGCAAATGCAATTTTAGAATTTATTTTAAAAGGCTTAAAATGCAAGAGCAGGAATATACTGTTGTGATTGTAAAGGATCTATTCAGATTGCATTTGGCAAATTGCAAGCAGTTTTGGGCTCTGTATCTAAGAAAGGATGTGCTGGCATTGGAGGAGGAGGAGGCTAACAAGATGGATCATGGGGATGAATGGCTTGTCATAGGAGGAGCAGTTAAGGACTTCGTGTTTCTACTTGATGGGATTCAGAAGGATTAGAGGGATCTTATTGAAACTTGCAAAATACTGAAAGGCCTATATAGAGTAGATGTGGAGAAGATGTTCCCCGAAGGACCCGAGACACAGCCTCAGAGTGATGGTACGAAGCTTTGGAGCTGAGATGAAGGGTAATTTCTTCAGCCACACAGTGGTGAATCTGTGGGACTCATTTCTGCAGAAGACTATGGAGGCTAAGTCATTGAATATATTTAAGACAGAAAGATAGGTTCTTGATTAGTCAGGGGATCATAGGTTACGGGGAGAAGGCAGGAGAATGGGGTTGAGAAACATATCAGCTATGATTGAATGGTGGAGCAGACTTGATGGGCTGAAAGGCATAACGATCTTCCTATCTCTTATAGCCTTATGATCTTATTTTATTTCAAAAAATGTTTAAGTTGTTTCCCTCTGAGTCAAGGAAACCAATGTATGGCCTGCAGCTGGTGTTAATTTTAAGTACCAATGGCCAATGACTTACGACAGTGTTTGTCCTTATTCAATACATTGGGAGGTGCTCTTCTCGTCAGACAACCATGTACATATTCTTGCTGCATTTTGCCTCTTAAAGGAATGTGTGAGTCCTGGAAAACAGGTAATTCATGTTCAGATTTAAACCACAAGACCTTTTAATTTCCATATATCTGCATTTTGGACTCATATTCCTGTCTGTGACTCTGTGCATGGGTCCAGGAAGTTATTCTCAATCTTTTTTTTTATAAAACACACTTCACAAGTTTTGAAGCCTGGAAGGTGATCGTACTGGAGTTATGGAATCAGAAGTAATTAATTATCAGGATTAATATTCATTTTCTGATCCATTGATGAAAGCTTATCACATGGCATTTGACAGTGGTAATGCCCCAACCTCTGACCTAGAAGGTTCATTTCTAACCGCCCCCCCCCCCCCCCCCCCTCCCCAGAGGTGTGTCATAACAAGTCTGAACAAATTGATCAAGGGACGTGGGCACCACTGTCTCCGCCAATATTCATTGTTTATCCCAAATGCCCTTAGTAATGTGGTGGTGAACCACCTTCTTAAACCACTGCAATCTATGATAAAGGTATATCATAGATATGTATGTTGCAAATATTGGGAGTTAGAACTTGTTCATGAGATGTGGACATGAAAATATAGTCATGAAAGTACCTAAAAATGTGTCAATATAATATCTGAGTTAATGTGTGAGGGATTGAGACCAGGGAGTTTGAGACTTGAGCATGTAGACCAGACTGAGTAAGGAGGCTGGGGTATCGTCTTTGAGGGGTGGGATGTCTGAAAGCTCAGTGATTGGCTGATCCTTCCTGAGTGAGTCTGAATACATTAACTATCACATGATTAGCACAGACCAAGTGGATCTGAAGGGATACAGTTGGCACCCATGTAGAAAGTTCTTTACTCATTTGGCTCTTCTGTTTGTGCTCCACAATGCTGACATTTCTGTCAGCTTCAAACATGGTGTATGAGACACTTTTCTTAAAATCCCTAAATGATGCTGTCATTAGTGTGAACTAATGATGTGGAATACAAGGAGGGAGTTCAGTACATGTACCCAGCGTGTACAGTCTGTATAGAATGAAGGGCCAATTAAAACCATTCACAACCAATGGTGACTCAATGGAAATGTTTATCCACACAGCAAGAGGTTAGGATTACATATGTATTGCCTGAGAGTGTGGTGAAGGTTACTTTTATTCAAGACATTCAAATGGGAGCTCGATCATTATTTGAAAAGGAAGGAGCTCAGAGTTACTGAGTGGAGGAACTAGGTGAAACTCTAATTTGGATTTTCACAACAGTTTGCATCGTCTCATTCTGTGCTATAATAATCTAGTGATTCTCTGTGCTGTTGCAGACTGGTGCTCAACAAAAAACATTGTGTCTCAGTCCCTGTGTGATTTCTTTCACATGCGGGATATGCTATTGAGTGTCATAGGATGCATCTTCATGAAGTGGGAACCTTTACTATTGATGTACCTATTTGTGTGTTAAGGGAGCTTTTGGGCCACTTGCATCTACCACTAGTACCAAACACTTTATGGAAGCCAGTAATTGAACAATACAATTTTCTTCAATGTCATTGGATACCTCTACTGGGCACCCACCTGAAAATCAACCCTCCTAGGAAACAGCAGACCAGATAGAGTGACCCCACATATTGTGCCGCTTCCCCACCCCCACCCTTCAATACATACATGAGAATGCCAATGGCAGCCAGCATACCCATTTAGGAAATCACTTAGGGAGTCAATTTACGTCTGGTAAGAAAGGCAGTCCTCAAACCATCCCACCCTGGATTCAATGAGTGGACACTGGGAAGAAGAGAGGATCTTCATTTTATAGATTCCTGCCTCAGTCTATGCCTCTGATTCCACCTCATGTAATGGATGAGGTTGGGTTGGGTTGCCCAGAGACCCTGATTGTACCACAAGAAATGGAAGCATTGTTCAACAAGGAACAGTAAAATTCTAAAACACATTCAACATTTTCTAGATCCATTTTGCAATCTTACTCTGGACGATGGATATTTTGAAGTCATTAATACAACATGGCTGCAGACGTATAATAACACTTGCCTAAATGGATCAGAAATCTCCATTCCTCACCAGGGTCCGAGTGAGCAATACTGGGAGTAAGTACGTTGTTGTTTAGTATGACAGACTTTGATTAATGCTGACAAAAGCAACATTAAGTCAAAACTTCCTGCCTTCCATTCATTCTGAAAATTTGTAAGAAATACTAAAGTGAAGGGAAAATAACAGGAACAAAAAACCAGAAATTTTTGGAGAAACTCAGCAGGTTTGGTAGCATCTGCAGAGAGAAAGCAGAGCTAATATTTTGGATCCAGCAATCTTTCTTCAGAACTGGACCTGAATCATTGACTTTGCTTTCTCCCCATAGATGCTGCCAGACCTGCTGAGTTTCTCCAGAAATTTTTGCTTTTGTTTCAGATTTCCAACATTTGTTTTATGTTAATGGAAAATAACAGATGCTGAATGAGAGGTGCATTCTGATTGGTTGACAAGTGAACTCTGATTGGTTGAGTTGTTACCATGAGGGATGTGCCCATTAGAGCGAATTGACATTTACCTGGCAGATTTTGTTTAAATTTAACCAGAAGGTTGATAGATTGGCCAGAGCATTGCCCGGGTTAATGGCTATCATCTATTCTGTTCATTTGAATCTGGGCAGAGCTCATACACAGTCTTTCTGTCTACAAAGACGATCCCTGTGTATTAATATACATAGTTTCCAGTGCATGCAAGTGTGCTACGCTGGAAAATCATAATTGTAGTTTTATCCTAAATTTAATGCAAGTGTAATTATATAGAACATAGGAAAGTACAGCATAGAATAGGCCCTTTGGCCCACCATGTTGTGCCAAGGTTTAATCCTAATGTAAAATAAAATAACCGAACCTACGCACCCCTCAACTCACTGCTATCCATGTATATGTCCAGCAGTTACTTAAATGTCCCTAACGACTCTGCTTCCACCACCACAACTGGCAACGCATTCCATGCTAAATGAACCTACCTCTGACGTCTCCTTTATACCTTCCTCCTAATATCTTAAAACTATGACCCCTTGTGCTAGTCAATCTTGCCCTGGGGAAATCTCTCTGGCTGTTGACTCTATCCATGCCTCTCATGAGGGATGTGGCCTCCTCTATATTGGGGAGACAGGCCACCTACTTGCGGAACGATTCAGAGAACACCTCTGGGACACCTGGACCAACCAACCCAACCATCCCGTGGCTCAACACTTCAACTCCCCCTCCCACTCCACCAAGGACATGCAGGTCCTTGGACTCCTGCATCGCCAGACCATAGCAACACGACGGCTGGAGGAGTGCGCCTCATCTTCCGCCTAGGAACCCTCCAACCACAAGGGATGAACTCAGATTTCTCCAGTTTCCTCATTTCCCCTCCCCCCACCTTGTCTCAGTCCCAACCCTCAAACTCAGCACCACCTTCCTAACCTGCAATCTTCTTCCTGACCTCTCCGCCCCCAACCCCACTCCGGCCTATCACCCTCACCTTATCACCCTCACCTTAACCTCCTTCCACCTATCGCATTTTCAATGCCCCTCCCCCAAGTCCCTCCTCCTTACCTTTTATCTTAGCCTGCTTGGCACACCTTCCTCATTCCTGAAATGTCGATTCTCCTGCTCCTTGGATGCTGCCTGACGTGCTGCGCTTTTCCAGCAACACATTTTCAGCTCTGATCTCCAGAATCTGCAGTCCTCACTTTCTCCATGCCTCTCATTACCTTGTATACCTCAATCAGGTCACCTCTCTTCCTCCTAATCTCCAGCGAGAAAAATCTGAGCTTAGTCAACCTCTCTTTGTAAGACAAGCCCTCCAGTCCAAGCAGCATCTTGGTAAACCTTCTTTGCACCCTTTCCAAATCCTCTGTATCTTTCCTATAATAGGGCGACCAGAACTGGACACAATATTCCAAGTGTGGTCTCACCAGGGACTTGGAGAACTGCAACAAAACCTTGCGACTCTTAAACTCGATCCCCCTGTTAATGAAAGCTAAAACACCTCATGCTTTCTTAACAACCTTATCCACTTGGGTGGCAACTTTGAGGGATCTATACACTTGAACACTAAGATCCCTCTGTTCCTCCACACTGCCAAGAATCCTGTCTTTAATCCTATATTCAGCATTCAAGTTCAACCTTCCAAAATGCATCACTTCGCATTTATCCAGATTGAACTCCATCTGCAATTTCTCAGCCCAGCTCTGCATCCTGTCTATGAGGTACTGCAACCTGCAGTAGCCCTCGATACTATCAACAGCACTTCCAACCTTTGTGTCATCTGCAAATTTACTAACCCACCCCTCAACCTCTTCATGCAAGTCATTTATAAAATTTACGAAGAGCAGAGGTCCAAGAACAGAGCCCTGTGGGATCCCACTCAACACTGACCTCCAGGTAGAATACTTTCCATCTACAATCACGCTCTGCTTTCTGTCAGCCAGCCAATTCTGAACCCAGATAACCAAATCTCCCTGTACCCCATACCTCCTAACTTTATGAATGACTCTACCATGGGGAACCTTATCAAATGCCTTGCTGAAGTCCTTATACACCATACCCATTTCTCGACCTTCATCGACCTTTTTCGTCACCTCCTCAAAGAACTCAATAAGATTTGTGAGGCATAACCTGCCCCTCACAAAGCCATGTTGGCTGCCTTTAATCACACTATGCTTTTCCAAATTGTCATAAATCCTACCCCTCAGAATTCTTTCCAAAACATTGCTGACCACAGACGTAAGACTGACTGGTCTGTAATTGCCAGGGATTTCCCTATTCAATCTGCCATGTTTTATCGCCCACTCTCTTACTCTGCCTGTATCCCTCCAATCTCTGTGTGTCATCCTCACCATTTGCCTTCCCATCTATTCTCATATCATCCATAAACTTGGCGATAGTCCATTCACTTTCCTCATCAAAGTCATTAATATATTGTAAATAATTGTGGCCCCAGCACTACAGCGCTCCATTAGTTATAGGCCATCCTGAAAATGCCCTCATTATCGCAAATCTGTCTTCTATTAGTTAGTCAATCCTCTGCCTGTGCTAATATGCTTCGTCCAACACCACAGGTTCTTATTAACGAGCCAAGTACATAGTATTGAATGTGTTTTCAAACTCCTCCTCCACAAATGGTGGGATTGTCCTGGGAGAAAGTGAGGACTGCAGATGCTGGAGATCAGAGCCGAAAAATGTGTTGCTGGAAAAGCCCAGCAGGTCAGGCAGCATCCAAGGAGCAGGAGAATCGACGTTTCGGGCATAAGTCCTTCTTCAGGAATGTCCTGTAAGGAATTTTGTGTGTCTGAATGAGATAATCTTTCATTCTTCTAAACTCTAGATCCTAAAACTACCTCTCCGTTTTAGGAGCAACCTTTTTACACAGCTAGCATTTGCCAAGATTTCTGCAAATCTGCCTCAAACTGAAAATAAACATCATTTTTCCCCAAACCCAAAAGAATTCAGAATCTTCAATCTGAGAGACAAATGCACGGCTCTGTTTATTTTGTTCCCTTGTAATTATTTGAACACTCAGGATTATCCAGTAAACATAGTTCAGTTTTAGAATCTCTTCTAATATTAGACACTGTATTGTGAATTTGTATTTGCAGGCTGACTTGGTACAGTTAGAATGTTTTTGTTGGGAACAGTTGAGTGAATTACTGATACGATCCATCAGTCTTTGGGATATATAACATTGAAACATGGCATCACACCAGCACTAAAATTAATATACCACATTATTTATTTGTTCTAAGCAAAACATCTTGTTGGTTTAATATCAGCATCATGTTCGTAACAAAAATAGTAACAATGTGAAATAGTTGACTTCAACTCTTGATCAAACATTGGAGATACCTTGCCCTTTCAGAGAAACCTGAGGAGGACTGGGCACTTCCAGGCCTGCCTTAGGGCCCCTCATGTCTGGTTGCAATATACATTGAGGGATTATCTGATCAGTGGCCATTACCTGCAGGGTGCTTGAGAAGTGCCCTACTTCAACATTACATTTACATGGCCAATAAATTTACAAGGTTGCTGATCATGCCCATTTTGCAGTATATGAAAACATAGGAATCTCAACATGTGTACTGACTGGTGAAGGTAGATCTTTGGTATACAGGAGTAGAGAACCCCTGGCTGATTTCCCAACTAGAACTCTAGCTAAGGAGATTAATTTGACTGTTCCATTTCAAGTGTAAATTTGAGCACAAGATGGAGCCCATTAAGGCATGCTATGAATTTTTTCATGCAGTTGCAGATTCAAATACAGCAAACACACCCACATTCTGTTTGAATAAGATGTAGAAAGAGAAAAACATAAAGGACATCAAACTTCAGTAACCATTCTCTTATTTAAAAGTAGGACTTATTCTGTAACAACTGAATATTTTTAAAAGCCCTGTATATTACACTAAATACTCAGATGCATTGAGTACATAGTATCTATGTGTAATAAAAAGTACCCTTATGAAAAATATTTTCTCTTTTTTTAACTCAGTAAAGCAGTTTTACACCGTACAAGTTCATTGGATGAGACTGGGGAGATAGTCTGGCATTTAGCCCTCTGTCTGCTTCTAGCCTGGCTGATGGTTGGGGCAGCATTTTTGAAAGGAATCAAATCTTCAGGAAAGGTAAATGACTGGTGTTGAAGACAGTTACAACTACTGACAAAATACAGAGTCCCTGTAAGAATAGAGAATTTATTGATTGTTGTGAAGTGAATAGTTTATATCCTAGGTGATGTTAACAGTTCCTGCAAGGTATAGAGAACAGAAAATGAACTAGTGTGCAGTAATCCTTTGTAGCTTCCACAGAGTATGGCTACCCTTTGAGGGGAGACAGCCTTGAAGAGGAGCAGATATGACACCTCATGCTGCTCAATCACCTGCCAAGTGTTCAGCCACAAACTGTGTGGGTCCTGCTCTGAACAACACAACAATCAGAGAAATGACGAGGCTGAAATATGTGTGAAAAACTGCTTACTTAATAAGAACCGTCACAAATTGTAATATCCACAACTGAAATTGAACATAACTAATTTCTAGCCCCAGCAATGCCCCCAAATTCCTAAAATGTGTCCCTCATTCTAAGGGTTTCAGTCACTGACACAGGGACTCTGGGGGAAATTCCAATTGCTGCAGAAGGCTGGGCAGGACTGGGGGAAGGGACTGAGCAGATTAGGGTCAGGGTTTTATTTACCATTTGTCTGGACTATTAGAATAGTAAAGAATCATGAAATATGAAGTGTTGAATATATTCATGAAGTTCTCATCAATTCTCCTGAATACATCTGTCATTTCTCTGAATGTGATTAATTATAAAACTAAAAATAATATTGTAGAATTTAAACTTGTTTCCAACATGTAGCTCAGTGTTAAATATCCCCATCATGTAGCTATTACTTCACCAACTGTCTTCTGATTCACTCTCTGTTTATATTCCTATCAGTTTACAATCAGTTGGATCCAATAAAGTAAATGTTGTACCACTAATACAGAAAAATCTCCCAATTTATTCTCATTCTCAGGTTGTTTATTTCACTGCAATTATCCCGTATGTGGTTCTGACCATACTCCTGATCCGAGGGGTTACCCTGGAGGGAGCCTCTAAAGGAATTGAATTCTACATCGGAAGCCAGTCAGACTTCTCCAAACTGGCTGATGCTCAGGTAAGCTCAACAACAGAATCAATTGAATTTCAAAAATCGCGTTTTTTTATTTAACTGTTTCTTCTTTTATTTTGTCTGATTGAGGTATTAAAATTTAGAATTGAAATGTTCCTTTCAGTCTTTTGTTTGTATTTGGGAAGATCATTTTGCACATGTTGCGAAAAGCTAGCTGAGACTTGGTGATGAATTCTAATGAGTTAGTTTATGGTTGTAATCATCTTGGTATGAGCAGGAGGGAATCAATGCTAAGGGCGAGGATGATGAGATTGGATACAACTGGATGAGATGGGCAGTGGAATGCAAAGGATTGTTTATTCTCAGTGCCTCTTTCTTTCTGAAATCTTGCATTGATTCAGTAGTCAGATTTTCAGTTACAATCACTTATGAGACTATGTCATTAATATTTGTTCAATATACATTGGTGGGAAATGGGCATTGCTGCCTGGCCAGCTTTCATTGCCCATCTCTACTTGTCCTTGAGAAGGGCAAAGCTGTGGTAGTCCATTTGACATCTCCTGACCTGTTTAATGTCAATGATATTTGGAGTTTATCAAGAAGTGGGAGATGGCATTGTCACAATATCATCTGTACCTGAGATGTGACTACAGAGAGAAAGCAAATGAGCATCTGCTGAACCAAGTAAATTGTTTGATTGCAAAATTAACAGCACATGAACTGCGAGAGTGAAGGAAATATAACTCTCAATGAGTGAACTCAGAATAGTTCAGAAATAAAATGCAGAATTTTATTCCCTTCCAAATGACATTACCCTTCATCTCATGAGAGAAGGCGAAATCAAAATCCTGTTGAATTCCTATCGGGCTTCCAGGAAGGGGGATTCATCTCAAGGCATCAACACTTATTTGAAGGACTCTACTTCGTGTAGGTGGGAGGACTGGGGGGAGCTGCTGAGAGCTAAGATCCTGCCTTTCAGTTGATCTTCTCCCCCTTCCACCTCCCCCACCAACCCTCCTTCCACATCAACAATAATAATGTGACTCTACACATGTAATAGGTAATTTCACACTGAGCCGAGTTTGTAAATGTCAGGATATACCATTTTTATAACAGCAGAGTGGTGCATATCAGAGATATTTCTCTGAACCTCTGAGTGCAGTCAGAAATTGCTGTGGAATTTACAGAGAAATAACAGGGAACATCTGGAGCCTCACCATTTTAGTATAAATTGGTTCGTTACAAACGTGCACTCAGTTTGACATTCATACCTATTTTAAATCTGATTTAAATCATTTTTGTGATCCAAATTAACCCTAATGTATGCAGTTTACATTTTGCTTAACAGACTGCAGTGCAGAAAATAGCAATGTCTTTGCAGAAGATCAGATTTTTGATCTAGTGGGGTTTTATTTCTGCTATGAGTGAATTTTGGAGGGAAAATCTTGAAGTTGGCAGCAAGTAGTCAAAGGAAGATCAAATGATGGCCCTACTATTAAGTGGAGATGGTGTTGATCAGAGCTAGTTTAATTCAGTCAGATCACATTGAGCCGCTGGACTAACTCACTCTATGCTTCTTGTGGTCAATGTAGTTTTTCAGTTGAATGAGTTCCGCGCTGATGAATTCTCCCTTCTATTTACCAGGTCTGGAAAGATGCTGCAACACAAATTTTCTACTCGACATCAGTGGGTTGGGGCAGTTTAATCACATTGTCATCCTACAACAAATTCCACAACAACTGTTACCAAGATACCATCGTTGTCTGTGTTGTTAATTGTGCTACGAGTGTGTTTGCGGGATTTATCATCTTCTCCACTCTTGGACACATGGCTCATGTGCAAAACAAGCCCATTTCAGAGGTTGCACAGTCAGGTAAATACAGAGTTAACCATACTGTTCTGCTGCAGAATGGCACATATGTCTCATTTGTTAGACATCGATGGGGTACAATAGGACATCTGGGCCTGAGTGTAATTTGCCCAAAAGAGCATTGAGTCAATAGGATTAATGGAATGAGAAAGGAACAGAAAAATAATTGAGAATGATGGTAACAGGGCAATAGGCAAACATAAGATAGGTGCTCAGAGAATTCAGTAACAGAAAGATCAACTTTTCCTGCATTATTGGAATTGGTGCATGATAAAGTTCTCATGGAATGATTGTGTTTATTAGTGGCTTGTATTTCCGGATTTGTTTATAAGGACACTTTGATGTTAAATAAAAGATGGGTTGATAGCTAAGGAGTGGTACAATAATTATTGCATGGCAGTGATTAGATTACAGGACAACCTGGGGACAACTCCCCCATACCAACCACCACCTTTCTCCTCCTCCTGCTCATTCTCTCAGGGTGACTCTGCCATCCTGGAAGCAGGTTTTGAGAGATTTAACAAACCTCTAGTGATTTTGAGATGTAATCCATTTGAACTTGATTTGACACCTTCAGGAAGCCAGTGATTTGATCCACCATGTTCCTGTTGGTAGCAAGTGTTCCATTGTACACCAACTTGAGTGGCAAGGAAGAACCACCAGCAAGAGCAGGTCTGGATATTCCAGCTGTTCTGAACTCCTTGTCACTGCCCCCTTGTTTGACTGAGGCTGGAGGAGTGCATTATCTCCCACTCATCCGCTACTCCATTGATAACAGCATGCATGTAAATGTTTTACCCAGTAACCACCATGGGCAATGATATAACTTAGCTAGAATGGGTTTAAACTCAGAAGATCCATCAACCAGGTTTCTTTGGGGATCCAAGATGGCGGCGACCCAGCATGTCTGAGTCTACAGTGCTCCTCCCAAGACTTGGGCAAAGTGGGTTGCCCACCCCCACCACACTCACCAAATCATTTCAAATAGTTTTTACTTAATGTAATTAGTTGTTTAGTATTGAATTTAAACAATTTAATCTCCAGTAAAAATGACTAAAGGGAAGGGAGCCCGAAGCTCTCAGCAAGCAGGAACCCCTCCCCCACCCTCTCCAGCTGCAGCAGAGGCGTTCGCAGCCTCCCCGGGGGACTGACCTACGGTGGCGAGCCTCATGGAAATAATCTCCAAACTCGATGCGAAGATTGACGCTTTTATTGAAGAATCCCGAAGCCGATGGGACTCACTTTCGGTTGCGCTGCAAAAGCACGACAAGACATCAAAGAAATCGAGTTCTGAGACGGAGGGGGGGGAGCTAAAAGTCCGCGACCTCTGAAACTACAGCACAATCGGCCATGGATCGGGTCCGGACCCTCGAACAGTGAGTCCGAACCTTAGAGAATCACATTGACAACCTCGAGAATTGAGGTCGTCGAAAAAATATTCATTTGCTGGGCCTTCCCGAATAGGAAGGCCAGCTTATAACGTTCCTTGAACAGTGGCTTCCACAGCTTTTAAATCAGGAGGCTGGATCAGGGCAGGTAAGGGTGGAATGGGCCTACCGGGGTGCAATACGCGGGCCCGGCTCAAACCAGCGTCCCCGCCCGGTCCTGTTCTGGCTGCAGAGCTACAAGGAGAGGCAGATACTCTTAGAAGCCTCCAGAAATCTTGGAAAAGATCCCCTAGCCATGATCTATAAAGGATTCAAGATCATGTTATTCCAGGACTTTTCCCCAGCTCTGGTCCGAAAGAGGAAGGTGTTTGATGAGGCGAAGAAGTGTTTAAGGGACTTAAATATTCAGTACTCCTTGTGCTACCCAGCGACGCTACGCTTTAATCATGAAGGGTCCGTGTACAACTTCGGATCGCCAGAAAAGGCCAAGGAATTTTTGGACTCTCTTAGATAAATTGTAAGAGATAATTGATGTTGGTTTGCTTTCCCCCCACTCTGGTTTACATCCCCTCCTCCCTTTCTTTTAATATATTAATCCCTTTCTTTTACCTTACTGTTTAATATTATCTTGGGGGGTGGGGAGAGGGATTTATTTGTTTGTTCTCTACTTAACGGTCTTCTCCACCCCCTTGTTTTTTTTATTCTATATATATTTAGGCCAGGGGGTCTAGTTAATGTTGGTGGGGGGAGGTGGTTTATCTTATCCTATTTTACCTCTGTCTTTGAAGCGGGGTTGTTTTCCCTTGTTATTTTGTATTATTATATTTAATTATTACTTTTTGAGGTTGTAATTTTATAGTTATATATGTTTATACATGGCATTAACATTACCAAATATATCCGGGTGTTGGTGTGGGTGGGCGGGTGGGGGTGGGGTGGGGGTAGGGTGCTCACTGTTAACTCTAGCTCTGTAGTATATTTGAATTTTCTTCATCCTATTGAGGAGCGCCTGGGTCAAGGGTGGGGCACTGGTTGGGAGGGGATACAATGGACTTTTGGAAAGGAAGTGGTACCCCCTGGGAACAAGGGGGAAAATCTCCATTTAAATACTTTTTTTTTATTTAGAAATAGTTTTTTATTATACTGTTGTGAGTGTATTAGAGAGCCTTTATTTTTGTGAAATTTATATGCTGTATGCTCGGGATGTTCTGGATAGGGTTTCCCCTCCTGAGAGGTCTCGGATTTGCCCGGACGATTATGGTTGATCAGTCGGTTAAGTGGTGCACCTGGAATGTCAAGGGGAGTAATTCACCAGTCAAAAGGAAGAAAATATTATCAAACCTCAAGAAAGAAAGGGTTGATATAGCTCTCCTACAGGAGACACACTTATTGGATAAAGAACACTTGAAATTACGACAGGGTGGATTTGATCAGGCCTTTTTTTCTTCTTTTAGCTCAAAACGCAGGGAGTTGTTATTCTTATTCAAAGAATTTCCCTTTCAAAATCCTAAATCAGATAAAAGACGAATCTGGACGATATATTCTGATTAAAGCCCTTATAAATGGAGAGAAATATGGGATTTTAAATTTGTATTGCCCCCCGGCACATCCTTTTAAATTTATAACGGAAGCCTTCTCAAAATTGATGGCTCTCGGTGCTCGTCATACAATTATAGGGAGAGATTTTAATTGTATTATGGATCCGGAAATAGATAGGATTCCCAAGAGTACTGCAGGAGTATCTCTCAGATCTAGACAATTGGAGGATTTAAACAAAGAATTAGGACTAGTAAATGTACGGAGATGTCTTCATCCACAGGGCAGAGATTTTTCTTTTTACTCCAATCCACATAAATGCCAGACCAGAATCGATATGTTTTTGCCCCCTCAATTTTTTTACATTCCATATCATCCTATAAAATAGGCAGTATAGCAATTTCCGATCACGCTGCTGTATATATGGAAATCAAGGTGAGGAACAATGAGACATACCCCCGGCATTGGCGTATGGACCCCTTCCTGATGAAAGATAGTAAATTTGGAAAGTACTTCTCTCAAGAATTTAAAACTTTTTTAGAAATTAATTTAGGTACGGCTAACAACCCATCAATGATGTGGGAGACCATCAAAGTTTACGCGCGAGGATTGATCATCTCATACTCAGCGACCCAGAAAAAATTAAAGTGAGAACAACAGCATCTGCTTGAAGCTCGCTTAAAAGTGGCTGAAACAGCATACGTTGACAGACCTTCTATTATCAAATTGCAAAGGATTACGGCCCTTAGGACATCTCTAAACACCACGCTTACCCAAATGGCTAAGAGGGAAATATTATTTGCAAAACAAAGGTTATACGAATTTGGCGATAAACCTGGTAGATACTTAGCATTTCTTGCAAAGAAAAAGAAGGCCCCTCAAACTATCACGTCTATCAAGGAAAATACCGGTATTTTGACTCATGATCATTAAGGGATTAAAGCAATCTTTAGAAAATTTTATTCTGATTTATATAAATCACAGGATTGTGAAGACAGGACTAGGAGGATGCAATCATTTTTTAAAAACCTGACCTTTCCGGACCTAACTCAGGAAAAGGTATCGGTCTTGAATGTTCCCCTAACAATCCAAGAAATACTTGACACAATCAGGCAACTTCAGAGCGGTAAGGCACCTAGCCCAGGTGGCTTTCAAGCTGAATTCTATAAAGAATTTACAGGAATATTGGCTGGTCCACTTATGGACATGTATAACTACTCATGCAGTCAGGGCTGTCTCCCACCTTTGCTGAAAGAGGCAAATATTTCTCTTATCCTGAAAAAAGGAAAGGACCCAGAAGATTGCGCCTCATACAGACCAATATCCTTGCTAAATGTAGATTTTAAAATCCTTTCTAAAATGTTAGCATTGAGGCTAGAAAGGGTATTGCCACATATCATAAAGGAGGATCGGACGGGGTTTATTAAGGGCCGTAGATCATCCAATAATGTTAGAAGGGTTTTGAATGTGATTCAAGCCTGCCATCAGGGAAAGATACCAGGAGTAGTAGCCTCATTAGACGCGGAAAAGGCATTTGACAGAGTTGAATGGTCATATTTGTTTTACACATTGGAAAGGTTTGGTGTTGGAAAGGTGTTTACCAAATGGGTCTCAACACTGTATAGTGATCCCAAAGCAGTTGTGATTACCAATGGATTAGGCTCGGATAGCTTCAGTATGGATAGGGGCTGCCGTTAGGGATGCCCTTTCTCACCATTGCTATTTACGCTAATAATTGAGCCATTAGCAGAAACTATATGGGCTGACCCTAATATAACAGCTCCGAGGATTGGTACAGGTAAACATAAAATTACCCTTCTATTCCTCAGTAATCCTTTGATGTCCATGCCTCGCTTAATCCAAGTTATTAATACATTTAGTGTATTTTCAGGCTATAAAATTAATTTCTCAAAATCGGAGGCTATGCCAATGGGTGGCCTTGCTAGTATACCCCACTTATTGGACGGATCCCACTTTCCCTTTCGGTGGTCCCTGGAGGGTTTTTTATATTTAGGCATTTTTATAACCCCAGTATTTGGTCAGTTATACAAGGCTAACTTTGTGCATTTACTGGAAAGGATAAGGCAGGACCTCCAGCGATGGGGAGGCCTTCCAATTTCCTGGCTAGGTAGAATAGCATTAATTAAAATGAATGTCCTGCCCCGTCTCCTATACCCTATGAGAATGCTTCCGGTGATGCTGCCGAGGCTGGCACTACGTAAATTATATGGCTGGTTAGGTTCCTTTATCTGGAATCATAGACGGCCCCTCATTAAGCTGAAGAAGCTACAGCATCCACAGGCAAGAGGAGGATTGGATTTCCCAGATTTTAGGAAATATCAGTTAAGTTCCCGATTAAGTTACATTGCTGATTGGGTCTTGTCTGACCCGCAAACAATCTGGCTGGACATCGAGGCTTCTCAAGTAAAATGCCCACTTATTAACCTTTTATTTTCAGACAAGAGGAAAATCATTTTGGATCACTGTAAAATCCCTATAATACTAAACACAATTAAAGCTTGGAATATAATGCGGCAAAATGAGGGCAACTCACATAAAACATCCCCCTATGCTCCGATAGTGGGAGCATGGGGATTTCAACCAGGATTTACAGATGCCACTTTCAAACTCTGGAGATCCAGGGGTAGTTCTTGTTTAGGGGATCTATTTAAAGAAGGGGTCCTGATGTCTTTTGAACAGCTGCGTCAGAAATTCGGATTACCAAATGGAGACCTCTTTCGATACTTCCAAATTCGAGATTACATACAGAAAAAGACTACGTTATTAGATAGTCTTTATAAATCAGATAGAGAATGTAGAGTGCTATGGCCAATGGGGGTATCTTCCGTCAGTACTATTTATCATTTACTACATGATGAAGTATCGGGAGATATGGACAATCTGCTTAAAACATGGGATCAGGATTTGGGACTAGAAATCTCTACAGAAACGTGGAATGACATTTGGGAAAACGCCAGAAGAATCACCATCTGCAACAGAACTCAAGCTATTCAATTGAAGATACTTCATAGGGCCCATACAGCACCGGATCGATTGGCAAAATTTAAGGTAGGAGCATCTCCAATGTGTCACAAATGTAAAATAGAGGTGGGCACTCTTGTACATTGCCTATGGACCTGTCATAAGATCCAAAGATATTGGACTAAAGTAGCAAGTGCTCTGACAGAAATCTTAGGAATGGAAATTAGAGTGGACCCTGTATCTCTCCTTTTGGGCTTTTCGAACTTGGATATGCACGGGAAGAGATTATTTTCTATTCTCTCTTTCTGTGCAAGGAAAAATATTTTGGTAAACTGGGTGGCTGAGGGCCCCCCTGGACTTTCAAATTGGCACAGATCAGTTATGGAATGTATTCCCCTTACAAATATGGTGCACCAAAAGACCGAATTATTCCATAAAATATGGCAGCCCTTCTTGAATTATATAAATACAGATATTTCGGCCATCCTAACAAGGGCTTTTATTTAATTGAGATGGCGAACCTGGCTGGTCCGGGGCCCCTTGGGAGAGGAATCCCGCACGAATACATATGATGTTTTGTTACATATGATGTTAATACATTCCGAGCATGTATCTCACTACCCAATTTCTGTGTTATCCGTCAGGTTTTTTTTTTCTCTTATTTGAATAATGTAATTATACATTCTGGTTAGTTGTAGGTTAGATTAGTAGTTAATTGAGTTTCGATTTTTTTTCTGTCGGTATTTTTCTTTTGTTAAAGTTTGGTTATTATTTATTTAAGGTTTAATTGTATATCAATGTTTATACTAGGGTTTTTTTTTATTTTGTAAACTTGTAAAAATGTTAAATTTTCAATAAAAATATCTATAAAAAAAAACAGGTTTCTTTATAATTATTGATTCCCAATGAAAGTAGGCATTATTCAACAAATGTATCGAACTGATTTAACTTAGTTTGAGATATGAAATTACTGGACTTCGACATATCCAGTTCACAATTAAGATGTCACAATCTCACCACTCTGATTTACTGATCTCATGCCCATACATTCATCCTTATATTCAGGGTGTGCCACATGGTATGAAGTAATTGGAATGTCTCAGCTGAGACTTTTTGAATTTGCCTCAACATCAGTGACTATACGGAATTAAATGTAGCAGTGTGTGTTGATTGTACGCAGGATTAATATTAATATTTGTTTTGTATCCATTGTTCAGGGTTTGGTTTGGCCTTTATTGCCTACCCAGAGGCCCTTGCACAGTTGCCATGGGCAACTTTATGGTCCATTTTATTTTTCTTCATGCTGTTCACTTTGGGACTTGACACACTTTTTGCAAGTTTTGGTAAGAATGACATCTTTTAAGTTCAACAACAATGTTACTTAATTTAACCAATCTCTTTCTACTTCTATAAAAGGAACTTATTTAAACTATTATATTTGGAATCTGGGGTTGGGAATTACGGCTGATGATTTTAATGCATGAGAAAATAATGTTATTCTATAGTCAAATTCTCCACAATGTCTTAATGAAACCTCAGCTTGGTTGAATGAAGTGTGTTCCAAGTTGTAGGAAAGAAATATTCAGATCATTGTTACCTAACATCTGGAAGATTTACAGTGGTTTTCATGTTTTTTTAAAATCTGCATTCACGTTCAGTCGCTGTTCACAATTTTGTTTTTCTTTATTCATTCATGGGATGAGGTCATTGCTGGCTAGGCAGCATTTATTGCCCATCTCTAATTGCCCAGATGGCAGTTAAGAGTCAACCACATTGCAATGGGTCTGGAGCCACATCTAGGCCAGACCAAGTAAGGATGGCAGCTTCCTTCTCTAAAAGACATTAGCAAATCAGATCAGCTTTTTCAACAATCAATTCATGGTCATCATTAGATTCTTAATTCCACCAACTGCCGTGGCAGGATTTGAGCCTGGGTCCCTTGGACATAATCTCTGGATTAACAGTCCAATGGTAATACCACTAGGCCATTGCTTCCCCTTTCCTTGTTCTTTCTGTTGTATCATACAACTCATATTTCTGTTTCTGCCCAGTTTCTGCTGCCAAGTTCTAGATGTCTCAATATAATAACTATCATTTTTGATGTACATCTAGATGCCTCTCATCAGGAACGGGATTTGTTAAAATGCATTGAGCCGCAATTATGTTGTGATTCAGTTATCAGACTAATGTGGAGGCCTAGATAAATGATCTGGAGACATGAGATCAACCCTCACCTCTGTGTCAAAAAAGAACTGCAGATGCTGGAAATCAGAAACAAACAGAAATTGCAGGAAGAACTCAGCAGGTTTGGCAGCATCTGTAGAGAGGAAGCAGAGTTAATGTTTTGTGTCCAGTGACCCTTCTTCATAAAACAGCATTCTGAAGGAGGGTCACTGGATCTGAAATGCTAATTCTGCTTTCTCTCCACAGATGCTGCCAAACCTGCAGAGTGTTTCCAATAGTTTCTGGTTGTGTTTCACCTCAGTGTCTGAGGAATTTGAATTCAATTAAATAAACCTGGATTAAATAACACTGCTGTCAGTAATTTTGACTGTAAAGCTATCATTGTGTCAGAAAAACCCATCTGACACCTAATGCCTTTTATAGAAGGAGATTGTGTGTGAGAGACCTTCTTGAAAACCTCAGAACCATAATCATATGCTAGACCCTGGAATCCTTGATATGCATTTTGCTTCAATGCTTTATGTTATTAAAGAATCCAACAGAATATTTATTGCAGCTCACTGTTATATGCAAACATTATATTCATGTACGCTTCTCGGTGAGTATGAAAGTACTCAATTACAACATGCAGCACAGTATGTCATGCTTGAAGTGGCCCAAGTCAAGATAGTTTCTGAGACCTTTCTGCTCTTAGGTCACATAATTATGCAGGGGTTATATAATGTCCTACAAGTTATTATATTAGATTAGATTCCCTTCAGTGTGGAAACAGGCCCTTCAACCCTCTGAAGAGTAACCCATTTTCCTACGTTTACTCCTTACTAATGCACCTAACACTACGGGCATTTTAGCATGGCCAATTCACCTAATTTGCACATCCTTGGACTGTGGGAGGAAACCAGAGACCCTGAGGAAACCCGTGTAGACATCACAACCCACACTCATTCCACACAGACAGGCACCCAAGGCTGGAATTGAACCTGGGTCCCTGGCACTGTGAGGCAGCAATGCTAACCACTGAGCCACCTTGCTGCCCCACAGTGACGTGGTGACATATTAATTGTGAGGCATGAAACAACAACTCTTTCTGAAATAAAGTGGCAAGCCACTCAGTTGTGGTTCATTGCTCCGATAGGAAAAATAAACCAGATGAACTGCCTGGCATCAGAAACAGCAAAGACACAACCTTCCCAATCAGTGCTGCAAACTCTTCTGCAATGCAATTTGGGAGAGCTCTCCCACACATTGTTGAACCAAATGTCTAATATTGTCGTTCCCACTGAATCACAGCTTATAGCCCACATCTCAGAATCTTCTATCACCCACCCTGAGGTGGTGAGTTACTGTCAGGAGACATTAGCAAGCCTCCATTTTCCAAACATTGCTCTTATATGAGCAATGACACCCATAGACAGAGAAATCTCTCCCCATTGGCTCCTTCAGTCCTCTTGGCTGCCATCTCTCTGGTGGTGGATTTATCTAAGACTTGGTATAAATCATTAATTAATCACTGATAACTTTTGTTTTCAATAGAAACAGTAATAACAAGCCTGCTGGACCAGTTTCCTGAGTTCCTTCGGCCAAAGCGCCTTTATCTGACAGCTGGTCTTTGTTTGTTATTTTATTTCCTTGGCCTTCTGTTTGTAACACAGGTAGGTTGTAGTTTAGTCATTTGCTATGTTTCCACATGAGCAATCAACCCTCTCTAGACAAGCATACTCAGTAAAATGAGACACTGTTTCATAAATCACAAAGAATTAAGTTCAGTCTAAATAGGCTCCCAGCATTTAGAACCCCACAGCTGGTTTGGTTTTGGACCAGGGATGATCATAAAAATGGATAATTGGCAGTCCGGAATAAGAAGAATTAACTGGAGGAGAGCTGACTTCAATGGGCAAGAATGGAGCGAAGCCAGAGAGACTGGAACAAAATTATGGGGGGAAAAACAGTCACTGAACAAAGGGCTATGTTTAAAATAGATATGATTCAGGTACAGTCAAGGTATGTTCCCTCAAAAAGCAAAAGGAGGACAAACAAATCCAGAGCTCCGAGGATGAACAAAGGAAATAGAATACAAAATGAAAAAGAAAGAGTGAGTTTATGACTAGTGTCAAGACAAAAACTTCAAGCAGAACACTGAGGTTCAAAGGGGAAGTGAAAAGCATATTGGAGAAGTGAAGGGGGTTTAATAAGAAGATTAAGGTCAGAGGTAAAGCCCCCATGGGCCTACTGTGCCACAGAGAGGTGACGAGTGATGGTTTAATGTGAGAATCACCACACCTCAGGGAAGGGGAGAGGTTGATTCTTCATGGTATCTTCAGCTGGTGCAGGAATTGAAACGCACCTCTGACATCTCTCAGCATTTCAAGACAGCTGTCCAGCCAAATGTACTAACTGATGAGAAAGCACGGTCAGCCAAACATAACAAGGAATTCCCAAGTCTTCTATAGGCACATTGATAACAAAATGAGGATTGAGTCAATTAGGGTAAAAAAGGTGGTTTACACAGAGAATCATAGAATCCTATAGTACAGGAGAGGACCTTTGGCCCTCAAGTCTGTACAACCAAAATTATATTAATTCTACATTAATCTCACATTCCAGCATTTGGCCCACAAGTTGAAATATAGGACATATGGAGACAAGAGACATGATTAAGGTGTTAACTGAATACCTTGCATCTGTCTTTACCAAGGAGGTGGAAGCGACACCAGTTTTAGTGATGGAGGAGGAAGCTCTGTCACGATAAAGATCAATATTCATCAGGAAGAAGTTTTGAGTAGGCAATCAATACTTAAATTGACAAGGTCCAGAAGCAGGTATCATGCATCCAAGAACATTTAAGGAAGCAAGTGTAGAAATTAAAGCACCACTGACCATAATCTTTCAGCCTCCCCTAAACTCAGGGGAGGTGCTAACTGGTTAGACAATTGCAGACGTTACGCCTTTATTTGTAAAACAAAACCTGTGAAGGTAAGCCCAGCAATGACAGACAATTCAGCTTAACTTCAGTGGTGGATAAAAATCTGGAAACAAATATTAATGACAGAATCAGTTGAGGCATAGAAAAATATGTGGGTTAATTAGAAACAGTCAGCATGGATTTCTAAAAGGCAAATCATGGCTGACTATTCTTGAAGAGGTAATAGAAAGGATCGATGAGGGTAATGTCATTGATGCGGTGTACATGAACTTTCAAAATGCACTTTAAGCAATGTTACACAACAGATTTATGAAGAAAGTTATAGCTCACGGAACAAAGGAGATAATAGCAGCCTGGATACAAAATTGGCTGGGTGAAAGGAAATGGAGAATAATGATCACCAAATATTTTTTGGGCTGTAGGAAGGTTTGTAGTGGAGTTCGCCAGGGATCGGGATTGGAACAAAAACAGAAATTGCTGGTGAAACCCAAAAAGTCTGGCAGCATCTGTAGGGAGAAAGCAGAGTTAATATTTCAAGTCCAGTGACTCATCATCGAGAAATGGTAACTCCACTTTCTCACCAGAGATGTTCCGTACCTGCTAGGTTTCACCAGCAATTTCTGTTTGTGTTTTTGATTCAGATGTCCAGCATCTGTAGTTCCTTGTTTTACATCAGTCGTGGGAGCCCTGCTTTTCCTGCTTTATTTGTAGGGTATAGACCTTGTCTTGTAAGGGACATTTTCAAAGTTTGGAGATGACATGAATCTTGGAAGGATTGTAAACTCTAAGCAGGAGAGTTGAAAAGTCCACAAGTTCACAGACATGTTGGTGGAGTGAGCAGGTAGCTTCCAGGTGAAGCTCAATGCAAGAAGTTTGAGATGATCCATTTTGGGGGGAGAAAACATTTGACAGATTGTGTAACATCAGGGGTGCAGTACTTAAGAGGTGCAGGAGTGGTCTGGGCAGATTTTCACAGATCATTGAAGATAGCAGGACATGTAGAGAGAACAGTTAATAAAGCATATGGTATCCTGGGCTTTAATAATAGAGTTATTAGGGTATAATAGCAAGAAAGTTATGCTGAACTTGTATAAGAAATTTGTTAATCTTCACCAGGTGTGCTAAGCACTGTTGTGAATGCTACAATATTCAAAGGATGTGAACACTTTGGAAGAATGCAGAAGAGATCGACAAAAATGATTCCAAAATGAGAAAGTTAATTTATGAGAATACATTGGACAGATTGGGTCATTCTCCTTAGAGAGGAGAGGAGGGGTCAAGAGAAGATGTGACAGACATTGTCAAACTCATATGAGGTCTGAATAGAGTAGATAGGGAGAAACTGTTCTCCTTTGTGAAAGGATCGAGAATGAGATGGCTCAGATTTAAAGTGATTTGCAAATGTAATTAGGAAGATCTTTTTCACATTCAGGAATGGAGTGCACAGCTTTGAAATGTGATGGTGAGTCAATTGAGGTATTGGTGATTATTTAGTTGGAAAAAGGGTGTGAGGAAGGGGTGTGTGGCAGGAGTCATAATGCTTGCTGGGGAAGCAGTGTGGACATAATGGGCTGAATGACCTCCTTCTGTACTGTAACAATCTATGATTCTATGATGCTATGTGTAATTGGAGTGCCCCCAAGTTGCCCCCTGAAAACAACACACTCCCTTCTTTCCTTCCCACCATTTTATGCACGTCTTTATAAACGAAATGTGGATTCCCACCGGCTTGCTTTGCAAAATCCATTTCCAACTCCCCACCCTCAGTACTCTTGTCCCTTGATGAAGATTTCCAATTCCTTCCTGAAAGATCATCATTGAGCTGAAATGTTAATCTTATTCATCTCCCTGTTGAATCTGTCTGCCCTGTTGAATAATTCTAGAATTTCCTGATTTCCATCTCAACCTTCCAGCACCTGAAATTCTTTGCTTTGTAAATCAACTTGCTTTTGTGCCTGGTGCCTGCTTTATCTTGGTTGTGGGGAATGCAGTTTTGGAAAGTGCTCTTGCAGGACACTTGCCGAAGTGGTGAATGTTGAACGTGTTCCATGGTGAGTCAATTAAACAGGCTGCTTTCTCTTGGGTTGTGTCACGCTTTCTGTGATCAGCAAAGTCCATAAGCCTCATCAATTGGATCACAAAACTGTAGAATAGATATCAGAAGGAATGGCCATCAAACTTTACAGCACTGTGGTCAGACCTTACCTTAACTATTGCATTCAGTTCCTCCCAACAAGACAGACAGACACATGGACACTGGAGACTGTAATGCTAGGAGCCACAAGACCGACCCCTAGAATTGGGGTTTTGAGTTATGAGGAAAGATTCAAGAAATTGTACTTTTCAGGCTGCAGATCAGTCCATTTTGAGAGGTGATCTTATGCGGTTATAGAATGTGATTTTACTCAGAATATTAAATTTATGAGATTAGGGAGCTTGGTTTAAAATGAGGAAAAGCAATTTGAGAATTTATATCTGGAATTCTGCAACACATGAAGAATGATTGACACACAGCACTAATTTCTGCATTGAGCAGTGGAGGCTAAAATCTAGAAATCATTGAAGAAGCAATCAGATGTTGCAATATCAGGGTGTTCACCAATTATCAACGTCTGTATGAAGATGGAGTGATGACCTTCCTCATCCAGGATAAAGCTGTGGTCTCTATTATTATTGCTGCCCTTAATTCCCACGATCGCAGCAATAAAAAGAAAATATTTCGACTAATGTTGCAGATTTAATTTAATAAAGACGATTGCAATTTGAGCAGAGGGAAGGTTGATGATGAATATGTTTCAAATGGGAATGTAGTAGAGGTCATGGGAAGGGGAGATATCTAGAGGAATTTTGTGAACATTTCATAAATATCATTAGTACAATGTTCCCAGGAAGTTAAAACAGTGAATAAAATGTTAAAAGGCATGGAAAGGATCATAATATATAAATCCAGAGAGGTGTTGCACCTGACCGAGATCACATCTGGACAGAATCATAGAATCTCTACAGTGTGGAAATACCATTTAGTCCATCAAGTCTGCACTGATCCTCTGAAGAGCTGCCAACCCAGAACCATCCCCTACCCTACAACCCTGCGTTCCCCATGGTTAATCTGCCTAACCTTTGCATCCCTGGACACTATGAACAATTTAGCATGGCCAATCCACCTAATCCACATATCTTTAGACTGTGGGAGGAAACCAGAGCACCTGGAGTAAACCCACACAGACATGGGGAGAACTTATAAACTCCACACAGACAGTCACCCAAGGGTGGAATCAGACTTGCAGTCCTGGCACTGTGAGACAGCACTACTAACCACTGACCCACCATGCTGCTACATACACATTTGATTGTTTATTTCAGAAAAGCAAAATGGAATACAACTAATTCTAGCCCTTCAGGGAATAAGAGTAAATCGAGCAGACAGGGTATTTTGCGGTTGAGAAAAGATAAATTCTTCAAATCCTTTTAATGTCTGTTTTAAAAATTTGAATGTTATGGTTTTTCCATTTAATGCTTTCTAATTTTCCATTTTATTTTAGACTGGGATTTATTGGTTACATTTAATGGATTATTTCTGCACTGGATGGATTCTCATTACAGTTGCTCTGTTGGAACTCATTGGTCTCAGCTGGATCTATGGTAGGTATGACTGGAAAAAAATAATTACAATTGAAATGTATTTATGAGAATACTTTCACCTTTTCAGAGAACACTACAAAATCTACACTGGATATTGTGCAGATAACTATAGGGTTTGAACAGTTAGTGAGGGTTTAGACTTGAGTCAAATGAATAATGACAGGCAAAAGTTTAGGATTATAAAATTCATGAACGAATTTTATTGAACTATGTTTCAAAATCACAAGGCTATGATACCAGATATAACAGGTGAACAACATCATGCATGTCCCACAGTGAAAAGCAAAATTTAGAAACTAGTTGACTTGCTATTCAATCATGCCCTCACTTGATAACTACCCCACAGCAACTGAATCCTTCCAATCCAATTAACCTGTGGCACGCTTGCCTTCATTGGAAGTGGCATTGAGTATAAGGGTAGGCAAATTATGCTGCAGCTTTATGGAACTTTAGTTCGGTCACACTTGGAGTATTACGTACAGTTCTGGTCACCACAGTACCAGATGGATGTGGATGCTTAGGAGAGGTTTACCAGGATGTTGCAGGGTATGGGGATTTTAGCTATGAAGAACATTTAGGCAGACTGGGTTTGTTTTCATTGGAATATAAAAGGTTGAGGGGCAACTTGATAGAAGTTTAGAAGATTGGGATGGCATGGATTGAGTGGAAGGTATGAGGTTTTTTCCTAGGATGGAGGGATCAATTACTAGGGGACACACTTTCAAGGTGTGGGGGGATGTTTAGAAGTGATGTACAAGGCATGTTTTTCACACAAAGGGTGGTGAGTGCCTGGAACACGCCTGCTAGAGGAGATGGTGGAAGTAGACACAATAGCAGCATTCAAGAAGCACCTGGACAAATACATGAATTGGAAGGGAATAGAGGGATACAGATCCTGTTAGTGGGGACAGTTTTAGTATGGAGGAGCAAAATGTGTAAGCGCAGGCTTAGAGGGCCGAAAGGCCTATTCATATACTGTTGTGTTCTTTGTCCATTCTGACTGTTTCAAAACCCCCAAATATTCCCTTCCACCTTCATAACAGAAGCATTACATGGATAGATTCTTAACATTGTTTCAAGACTTCTCACTTCCCTGACCACAATGATGATCCTACAGAACCAGGACATTCCCTTAATGAGATTGTTCCTGTGAGTGTCTTGATCATCATAGGGATTAGGAACATTAATATGCTTCCTGATCCTTTATCTTGGGACACAGGAATAAGAGTAGGCCATTCAGTCCATTAAACCTGTTCCCCAATTTAATGCCATCATAGTTCAGTCAATACTCCAATGTCTTTTATCTGTGCTATCCATAACCATTCATTCCTTTGGACAAGTGTCTTGATCATTTTCTTGCTCTTATGGTGCCCTAAGAATACAGCCAAGGGAATACTATTTACTGATTACCTGTTTACAGGAATTAACATTAGCTATTGTTTCCACTCCCTTAACCATTGTTCACACAAAGATCAAGCTCATCAATTCTAAAGTGATGAATGTAATTTCTTAGCCGACATTTTACATTTCCAGATTTTGGGAGACCAGACATTGGCTGGAAGCTGTCCACCAGGATCAGGCAGATGTCCCAACACACTGGTTATATGGGAATTACCTGGGAATGTATGATACTGATGGAAATACCCAGTGTCAAAAACCCTCTGAATAAGTTCCAACTCTGAGTTAGAGACAGAGACTTCAGAAAGTTCTGACTGACTTATAATTACCAGGAAATGTTAGAGGGATTAAAATCTGCTCTCATTATAAAAATGACTCCCTCAATCATTCACATTGATCTGACAATGAATAACATTAACATTCTCCCACCAAGTCATTCACCTGTGACATCACTTCCCATGGGCATGTGACCACCCACCACTCACTATTCCAGGCAACACATTCCTCTCATCTCCACTATCAAACACTCCCAACTCCATACCTGACCAGATCCAAATCTTCCACAGCCCTGCTCCAGACTCAACCAACATGCCTTCACCACACCATCAATCCCCACTCACTTGGCAACTTAGGCCTCAACCTGCCACCTCACTTCATCTCCCATTCACCTTGAACACTTGTCTTCTCGAAACAGTGTGAGAGTTCCTTCAAAACCCTTAAATCTTGGAGTACAGATAATCGATTTGGTGACAGGGACCACTCTTTTCATCCTGTTTGAAATCTTCAGCGATCCTTTCTCTGTTTAACCTGTTCATCAGTGCCACCTGTACAAGATGAACTTCAACAGTAAACAAGCTGCCCTGAAGACAGGACAGAGTAAGTGATGGTGTCTCTCTGCTTCCTTGTTGTTCACAGGGACAAACAGATTCATCAAGGACATTGAGATGATGATTGGGGAAAGGAATTGGCTCTTCTGGCTCTGGTGGAGAGCCTGTTGGATTCTGATCTCTCCATGCATTTTAACCGTAAGGAGATGTTACATCTTTGAGTGATTTAAGCTGAATGTAAAAATGTACAGTTAGTCCCTTTCATCAGGTTACTGATTTTACTTTCTGTGTTTATTTCACTCAGGCAATCTTAGTCTGGTCCTTAACAACATTTGCCCCTCCAACATATGGACCAATTGAATACCCTGTCTGGTCAATAGCGCTGGGCTGGTGTATGATCATCTTCTGTATTATGTGGGTACCCATCATGGCCGTGGTGAGAGTTGTCCAAGCTGAGGGCGCCACCTTGTGGCAGGTGAGGAAATGTTTGAAAGATCAGGAAACAGTTTCTGTGACAGTCTCTCAGACTCCACTCTCTTTACAGCAATTTTTAGTAATACAGTGCCTCTACTGCTACATTATATCCCACTATACTCCCAAGAAGTGTCATAATGTAAAATCTCACATCAAACCTCATGACATATTATACAAGGAGAAGACTAGAAGCTTGGCTGAACCAGTCAGTGTGAAGATATGTTGAGAAGAAGAAAAGAGAAATAGAGAGGTGGAGATATATGGAGCAATTCCAAAGTTTAGAGCTTTGACTGCTAGAGACAGACTTGGAGGCATGTAGATATCTCGAAGCTTGCTGGATTTGAGGTGATTACAGAGGAAAAGTCCTGGATATTCATGGAAAAGGGAGCCAGGTCTATGCCGAGTCCAAACCAATCCAGAGTCATTTAAAGATGGCAATGGGTTCTGATTCCAGACGTCAGCCCCCTTCCAGGTGTGGCCAGTTATCGCTGGTCTAGAGTAAGTGCACAGTTAACAATCCCACACCACTACATTCCCAAGCTGACTGGTTCCAAGAAGCAAGAACCTTCAAGCAACCCTCAACTTTTAGTGAAGATGGGGCAGCTTCACCATGGCCCTGGTTCACAGCCTCTCACAGGCTTTAGACATTAATCTGGATTTGGGAATTTTTGTGAAAGGTGAGAACAAAACCTCTTATCTATGTCTATTCTGTGTGCCCATGCCCACTGAATGTTAACCCATGCTCGTTCACCCAGGTGGTATTTAAAACAAGATTTGTGAATGGGTATTTGCTTTTGTCAGCAGCTGCATAGTTGCCACTGTGTTTCTAAAGGTCATTGGTTATATGGTTTAGTCAGTAAGTTTGGTTGTCTATTTCAGAACAGTCTTTTGGGGCTGCTCTTTAACCCACAGTAGCTCTTGTTGGAAATGCATTACCACAATGTCATCAGTGCACAATGTGTCTCGAGGATGTGTGATCAGGGTTTTGTTAAAAAAAACTGACTAATTAGTGTTGTGTTCTCAATAAAATGATAATCTTTTAGATGTAGTAGCTACTTCATAAGATGAGAATAAATTGATTACTTGTTAACGCTGTTTACATTGAAAAACTGTTCCTGCAATAGAGCATTTTTAAAAAATTTCGGTTCGACTTAATTTCAAGATTATTTGGATATAATATGTGTCTCCAGAGTATTTCATTGCAAATGAATATCACGATTCAGTCAATTTAGACATGGGAGTCTGATCTCTGTAATAAACACACAGATTGAACATGTTTCACTATAATATGACTTGCCAAGTATTAGAATAAACTGCAATATAATATGATTAGGAACAGCTTTCTTTTACAGTGGAATTAATTGGTGGATAAATATTGTGCAGGAATTGTTAAATATTTCACTTCTGTTTCATAGAAAATTTCTGCTGCATGTACATCAGCTCCTGAATGGGGCCCACACCTGGAACAACACAGAGGGGAAAGATACAGGAAGAAGCCTGACTCTACAGAAGCTCTGAATCATGTGCAACGTCTTGTCACTCCTGAGATTTGAGGAATTTTGAGAAAATGTTTTGTTCACTTGGCCAAAAAAGACCCTGATAATTGCTTTTTCTTGTTTAAACCCTCTGTAATTGCAATGGGAGTTTTTCAGAACTGTTTTCAGCTCCACCAAGAGCCAGGGATCACCTTGGTTAAAGTTTTCTTTGAGCCTTTTCGCCTCTTAAGCAGTTCCTTCAGGTTGAGGATGGTAAGGTTGATTGGTAAGTCCAATGCGTGATCTGTAGACTCAGCCTCATGCGGTTTAGGTGGGCTGTTTGAGGCTGAGTGCACTCCTTCTGATGCTTTAATTTCATTTCTGCACACTCGCATTGATTCTCTTCATCTGTTCGGTGTCCTCTCAGATAAGATTAGATTAGATTACTTACAGTGTGGAAACAGGCCCTTTGGCCCAACAAGTCCAAACCGACCCGCCGAAGCGAAACCCACCCATACCCCTACATTTACCCCTTACCTAACACTACAGGCAATTTAGCATGGCCAATTCACCTGACCCTGCACATCTTTGTGACTGTGGGAGGAAACCGGAGCACCCGGAGGAAACCCACGCAGACACGGGGAGAACGTGCAAACAGGCTTCACCATTTTGGATGTTCACAAACTAGATACTCCTATGAGACAGCAGAGGTCTTTTATCTCCTCAGGGAACACTTTGAGGACATGCTTCAGTGTTTCTGCTGTCCTCATGGGAGTCTCCTGCAGTGACTGAGACTGAGTAGAACAGTTATGGGGAAGTTTGGTATCAAGCATGTGAAAGCTATGGCCTGCTCAGTGCAACTGATATGAGGTAATTCTTGGCAGGTTTGCTTTGGCAAAGGCATTGTTGATGGACCTTTCTTGACATTGAATGTGGAGGAATTTGCAACATTACCGCTGCCAGTACTTTTGAGGTGGTTTCTGCCAGTTCTCCAACTCTCTGAAGCATATAGGAGCACAGAGTTGCTACTATCTAGCAGGACCTCAGGTTGCTAGTGTTTTAGATTAAGTAACATTTGATTTTTTGTGTCATGAAACTTCAATCATGCTCCTGCTTCAGTCCCTGGGTGCTGATTCATACCCAAGGATTCCAACCATTATATATTGTGGACAGGAGTTCCTGCTCTCAGAACAACCCCCACCTACAGTCTGCAATGGCTGGGTTTCCTTCTATAAACCACAGGATGTGTTAAGAATTTCACGGGGGGTCCTGCTCCACATAGATTTTTATCACTAGCACTGACTGAAAACACTGTCTGACCATGTGTGATGCTGATGGTAGTGTCCTGCTGGCACAGTTCAGTCATGACTTATTGATTGGTCCCATCTCTTCACAAGGACACATGTTTAAATCCTTCAATCTCAACTGATCAATCCAGAAACTGGGGAAGTCCTTTCTTTGCTGTTAGTGAATACTTGCGTCACTGTTGGCAAACCATCAAAAACTATTAACAATGTTTCACGGTGATAAAACCAGTTAACTCAATGCCCCCAGTTGGTCAAGTTTTTGGAAAATTAGTGAAGGTTGTCAAGAAGATACAGGGCTCGACCTGACCCCACTCTCGAGACAAGCCAGAGGCAAGTTAGGACATGGCAAAGATCAGAGCAACTCACCCTCTGACAAGACAAAGAGAGAGACAGAGAGAATCAACCCATGAAGAGAGAGGAAAATGCAGGAAAAGAATTAGATGAACCAGTGAAAGTTATGAGTATCCGGTAGGTATTTAAGTTTCTCTAAGAATTGGGTAGTTAGAAATGAAGTTAAAATTATAAAGTTTAGTTCTTAATCTGTGTTGTCTTCAAATAAAGTTGTGACAGTTACACTGACTGCTGGCTTGTGCTATGTCATCTTTTCCCTGTTTCAAGAAGAGTTATCTGGGTAAACTCATTTCACGTGTACTGGTTGACTGAGTCTGCAGGGTCCTAGACACATCGTGAATCAGACAACATTCACCATGTCAAACCAAAAATGAGAAAAATAAAAGAAAAATAATAATGGTCTCAATGACTGAACACAGAGCAGTGACAGCATTAAGAGAGTAACTGAAAGTGCAAACCTTTTATGCCAGAGTTTCACATATCATGAGTCATGTAACTCCAGAAAGGTATATTCTGGCCTGAATCTATAGCATAATGCAAGAGTGAAAATGTGTCTCAGGAAGAACTTTGTGTATGTCAGAATGGAGTTTTAATTCAGTTAAAAAACCTGGAAAGTATAAGTATGATATGTAATGATGATCTATTGATATTTCTAAATAATGGTTTATAATGATGACACCTTGATTCATTAATGTCTTTCTTGAACAGCAAAAACCCTTCCCCATCCCGGCTGTAATTTCTTCCAAAGTCTTCTGTTGGACAGAAGATACAAAGACTTAAACAAATGTATCAACAAACCCAAGAACAGCTTCTTCCCCGCCGTTATTAGACTTCTGAATAGACCTCTCAAATTTCCAATTTAATACTAACCTTGTTCTTTGTGCACCTTTTCTGCAGCTGTAAGATAATATTCCACGCTCTGTTCTAGTACCCTTGTGCATTTTGTATGGTATGGCCTGCCTGTATTGCACAGAAAATAAAACTCTTTATTTTCCATTGAAAGGAGGGTACAGCTGCAGTATCAAATTTGTTTGCACATTTGCCATTATAAATATAACGATAAGATGACATAACATTAAAAAGTGGTCAATTTGTAAGGATGCACAATAATATATGTATCTATAAAGATGGAAATAGAGTAAATGAAACCTCGTATGCACACACACACATACAAGTCTATGGGATGAATTTGCATTTGCAGAATTGTAATTGTATCTAAACAAACAAATATTACTCAGTGAAGAACCCTTTGGTCTCTGACACATAACATGGTTCATTCAAACATCATTCCAGAGTCATGAACATGTAATCCAGGATGACCCTTCAATGCGGTACAGAGGGCATCTTCAAAAATGGGACTGGTGAATTCAAGGGTCCATTTGTCAGGTGGATCTAAATGTTTCCCCTTTTTGAGGCAGTGCAGGAAAGCTGTTTCCAGTGACCCCCAGGGTAATGTTTATCCACAAATATCAATAGTATCTCTTCGCTAACTCATTGCTATTTATTGGAGCTTGTTGTTCTCAAATTGACTGCTACACTTCCCCACATCACAACATTTAATACATTTCAAAGCAACTGTATTCACATTGATATATTTGACAAGTTTTGGTTTAAACCTCTGACTCAAGAAGAAAATTAAATGAAATTACTTGTTTAAACTGTTACTAAGCATGAATTATTCAACAAACACCAACCTTTAACATGTGCACAGCTTTTCACACTCCAACAGCTCCGAGGCTGGCAAACTGGCCAAAGGAACATTCCAGTAAAAACAATGGTATCCCAGCAAGAACCAGCATGAGTATGTAGGGAATAAGGAATGCACCTGGAAAATATAGGAAAGGATTTTAATGGAGGATATAATCATCTGTTCAAGCTGAATCTCCTCCTTTCCACCAGGTAGGTTCCATTGAAATTCTGCCTCTTTGAAAGTCTGACCTGGGTTCAGATTTCTTGTGTAGACCAAGATCTAAGATTACCACAATATATCTCAGGACTTCACTGGCTCAGCTTCCAATACATCAGTCTGGAAAATCTCACATTTGGCATTGGAGTGGATTGTCACAGAAAATCATGGCCCTATTTTAGAGAAATACCTGTTGTATTTCAGTACTGAGGGAAGGTAAGTAAGTAAAGTAATGAGTGAGGGGATATTGGTAAGCGAGTCGGTAAGGGACTAGGGTGTTAGTTAGATGAGGGAATTGGGATATAAGTGGGTAGTGAGCGGGTGGTTGTCAGCAGAGTAAGGGGGTAACACAGCAGGTTGTTGGTTGAGGGGAATGTGACAGATGGGAAAGGGGGTTTAGTGAGTCAGTGGATTGTGGGCACAGGTATTAGATGTCCACAGACAGAGGATGGGTCAGCTATCCAGTGGGCACAGGTCAATTGTTGTATGTTGTTGACTATCCAGAGACTGGCAGCTCATGGTTATGCCAAATATCCATTGATGTATCTGCCAGTCTATCAATCCATTGATCCATGTGTCCTTTCATCTATGAATCTATCATTCCATCTCTCCCGAAACAGCAATTCAAGGTGCTCATTCCCGATTCATTACCAATGATTGCTGTCTGATTTTGGGGTATAAATATATGTTAATATACGGGAGATGATGAGTCCTTGATGCAGCTGCTAAAGTTAGAGTTAACTACAAAAATATTCTCACGTTTTCTTTCTCCTGGAATTAGAATATTTTCCGCTTCCTTACAAAATTGTGTTACGACATTTTTATGCATTTGTTCTTCATATGATCATCATTTTTCATGACATCCTGATCTCAAGGCCTCATGCTGTTAGAACACAGCTTTCATCGATCTAGGGTTCTGGGGTTTTGAAGAGCACTTGAAATAAGCAAGTTAGAATGTAATTCTGAGTTCCAGAGTCTGACTGAGAAAACCAGTAACTGAGGATTTCAGATACGGTGCTGTAAATATACCTGACGTAGATAATGCAAGCATTTCAAACAATATCACTTTAAAGAATATTCAAAATTCATAGATTAACAGTTCTACACAACTGGATTCTGGATCAGTGGTGCTGGAAGAGCACAGTAATTCAGGCAGCATCCGACGAGCAGCAAAATCGGCGTTTCGGGCAAAAGCCCTTCATCAGGAATAAAGGCAGAGAGCCTGAAGCGTGGAGAGATAAGCTAGAGGAGGGTGGGGGTGGGGAGAAAGTAGCATAGAGTACAATAGGTGAGTGGGGGAGGAGATGAAGGTGATAGGTCAGGGAGGAGAGGGTGGAGTGGATAGGTGAAAAAGGAGCTAGGCAGTCGGACAAGTCCGGACAAGTCAAGGGGACAGTGCGGAGCTAGAAGTTTGAAACTAGGATGAGGTGGGGGAAGGGGAAATGAGGAAGCTGTTGAAGTCCACATTGATGCCCTGGGGCTGAAGTGTTCCGAGGCGGAAGATGAGGTGTTTTTCCTCCAGGCGTCTGGTGGTGAGGGAGCGGCTGCCAGGGTTCGGATGTTTCATTTTGAAAGCCATCTATTAGATGTATCTTGTTTTTTTTCCTGATTCAAACCCAAACTCCAAAACACTATACAGCTAAAAACCCACGGGACTGAATTCATCATAACCAAATTCTGAATGAAATGAAACATTTCCCTTTTCTTGTTGACTTGAATATTCTTTCTAAAGAAATGAAATAATTCACTAAATTTTACTTTTCTCCAGATGCATTTAGGATCCATTACAGTTCCTCCTCCATTTCTGTAAACCAGGTAAGGGAATCTCCAGACGTTGCTCAGACCCACAGCGTAACCAATCACTGAGAGCAGGTAATCAGTCTCTGAGGACCAGTTCCCTCCCTCCACATTCTCATCACCTTCAGCCACACTTTCATTAATAATAATCTGAGGGAAAGAAAAGAAATGATCAGTTCAGAAATAAGAATTTCACAGACTAAAACTCATGGTAAAAGTGCAATTCTCTATAAGAATATTAGATAAATGAGCAGAATTAGGCCATTCAGCCCATCAGGTCTGCTCTGCTATTCCATCATGGATGTTATGTTTCTCAATCCTATTCTTCTACTTTCACCTGGTAACCCATGATCCCTTTACTGATCAAGAACCCTATCTTTCCCCTACTGTACACTGGTGTTTTCTGTTTAGCAGCAGTTTGTTGGTAGATTGGAAACACACTCAGACTCTGAAGAGAGACTTTGCAGTTCACAACAATGAAAATCTCAAAACCCATAGTATTTCTCAGGGTTTTACATGGGCTGAATGTCATGTTTTGATAAAATACTCACCCTGTCCTTTGGAGGATGTGTTTGGTGGTCATTCTGTGGGATCCCAAGTACAATCCATTGACTTTGTTCCATTTTTGGACAAGGAAGAATGATTCTTCCACTTGCTCAGGTGTTGGATGGAAGCCTCAAGGAGGGCACTTTTGTCTGAAGCTCCCTAATAATTGTGACTGGAGTTAAAGCTGATACAGCTTCTCCGTTAGAGGTGACACCTCCACAATCGGAAGCCAGTCCCTTAGACTGTCTGAAAGGGGTGTGGCTCGAAAGCTCTCAGCCAGTTCTTGATGAAAATCCCCGAATATTTCTCCTGTTTATTGGTCAATTTCCATATTAAACATTTCTAATGCAGCATATCTTTCAGAACACTCCAGGTCAAAGTGCGGCTATTTTGCATGGACAGGTTTGAGTGCTGCAATCGTTCTGAAGGGAACAGGACAAAATGAATTTACTCCAAGTGGGAGCTCAGGCAAAGCAGAAAGCTGTTTGAACTTATTTGTTTAAAAATGGGACAGTCCATGCCAATACCAGAAAACTAAAGATGCTAATGTTCATTTCACATGTAACATGTATTTGCAATATTTGGATGTGCCCAGTGACATTGAGAGAGTGAGAGGGGGACTGATGTAGTGATATTGTCACTGGATTAGTAATCCAGAACATTAGGTTAACCATGTGGGTGAAGAGTTTAAATCTAAGCAGGGCATTTGGTAACATTTAAATTCAATAAAATGAGAAATTAAAAAGCTGGTCTAATAGTGAGTATGTAACCACTGGTGATTGTCATTAAAATGCATTTGGTTTACTAATGTCCTTCACGAAAGGACGTAATTGATTCTTACTTATTTTGAGAGCAAACAGAACATCCGACATCAACCTAAGCACCAGACAGGACAAACACAGCCCTGCCGACCCTGTGATGTCCTCCTTACTTACATCTGGGGACTTTTTGCTTAATCAGAATAGACTCTCCTATCTCTGCATCGTGCACCATTAGCTAATACTTCCCAGTTTATTTCCTCATATCTCCCCATGTGATAGTAAAGCTCTTTCAGGTAATTTCAATTTTTCTCAGGAAGATAACCCAATCATTTATCCCAATTTTTGACAACTTCCTCATTGTCCCATTTAATTTGAGGAATATCCAATTCAGAAGCCTCTGAACTTGGATCTTCCTTCTGTGCTGTCATCATTAACACCTTCTCTTGCTTTCCTTCCCTGTCAAAATACTTTTGAGTATCCCACAAGACACACTCTGTGAGGTTTCTTCCTGTCTGGGGTCCATATCAAGTAGTTTACCTCACTCAATGTCCTTTCGATTTAATAAGATCCACTAAATCTTGCTTTTAAAGGTTCACCCATTACTGGAAGTACCACTAATACCTTATCCCTGATAGCAAAATAGCGATATTTTGATTTCTTATCCACTTGCTGAGTTATTGCGAGCTGCGGTACTTTTAAATGCTGTCGAGCCAACTCCCCAGCTCAATTTAATCATTCTCTAAAATTTGACACAAGGTCCAAATGGGTGGTCTCTGAATTCTGACTTATTAATTTCTCCTTAATCAATTTTAGTGGTCCTCTCACTTCATGTCCAAAAACTAATTCAAATGGACTGAATTAGTTGGATTCATTTGGCATATCTCTGATCATAAAAAGAACAACCAAATTCCCTTATTCCAATCATCTGGATAATCCTGACTATAATCCCTCAACATGGTCTTTAGTGTTCAATGCCATCTTTCTAGCGCTCCCTGCGATTCTGAATGGTACGCAGTAGATTTGAATTGTTTTATGCCTAAGCTGTCCATAACTTCCTTGAATAGTTTGGATGTGAAGTTTGACCTTTGATTTGACTGTAGCTCTGTTGGTAGTCTGTATCTAGTGAAAACTTTGAGTAATTCCTCTACAATCCTTTTAGCTGTGATATTGCTTAATGGAACAATCTCTCGAAATCTTGTTGATGTATACATTATTGTTAACAAATAATGATTCCCACTTTTTGTTTGTGGTAGGGGACCTATGCAATCAATTAAGAGTCTGGTAAAAGGTTCCTCAAAATCTGGAATAGGTATTAAAGTTACAGGTTTTATTACCGTCTGTGGTTTTCCAATCACTTGACATGCATGACACGGCTGGCAAAATTCAACTACATTCTTGTGCAGTTCAGTAAAAATGTCTTTGTATTTTAGCTTGTGTTTTCCTCACTTCTAAATGACCTCCAAGTGGTGATTCATGTGCCACCTGTAACATTTCCTTTCTATACCCCACTGGCAATACAATTTGATGAATCTCTGCCCATTTCTCGTCTGCTTGAATCTGTGATGGTCTCTATTTCCGAATTAAGACATCATTTTTCAGGTAATAGCACACAGGGATAAATTCAGACTCCTTCTCTGTATATGCCTTTTGATACAATTGCTTTAAATTTTCATCTTTCTGCTGAAACTCAATGAGTTTTGCACAGGTAAAGATATTTGCATGATTATTTGTATACTCCTGTTTTATCTTAACTAACTGCTCAAATACAGTCTCTGCTAATGCCACTTCAGATTCCTTATCTGTACCCTTTGATCTCTCCTCCTTCAACTGGTGACTCTGTGACCTCATTACTATACAAACAGGGAAGATTCCCAAGTAAGATTCTTGCAGTGCTTTAGTTGACCAGGGTCCCTCCTTAGATTATTTAAACGTTGTCTATAGGCTTCTGGTACCAATTCATATGCACTTAAGATTGATTCTTTCCCCTCCTCATACTCCCCAGATACCTGCTCTGATAGTGATGTGAATTCCTCACTAGCTCAACCCACAAGTTTGGTTTGGATCAACAAAACCCACACGCTGACTGGCCATTACATTTGTTTAGATTCTTTTTCAAATGAAATGAAAAGGGCTTCCACATTCTTCTCATTAAATTTAGGCCTTGTTTGAACATACTTAAACAGTTTCTCACTAGGCTTCTGACTACCAGGGGCTTGCTCATCCTCACTCTCTTCCTCACTAGACCTACCTTCAGCCTGCATCTCCATCCTTTTATGCTGACTTCCCTTTTTAAGTGTCAATTTCTAAAGTTCAATCTCTCTGCTTTTTCTTTCTCTTCTGCTAAAGCCCTTCATTTGCTTTTTCTCTCTCTTCTGATTTTAATTGTAACTCAAACTGTTTCATTTCTGCTGCCCTTTCCTTATCTCTCCCCTCCATCTCAAACTGCTTCATTTGCAATCGAATTCTTGCCATCGCTACAGATCCTGATAGTGTTTCCAGCAAATTTGAATACTGAGCTACTGCTGAATTCATCTCATCTTTCCTCACATTAGGAGGTAAATTCAACCCTAGCTTGTCTATTAATTCCTGTAGTTTGGTCTTATCTGCCTTTTGTAAAACCCCCAAGGTCACTTCTTCCACCTCCAGGAACTCCTTGGTGATTGAAAGAGCCATTGCCATCCGAACACGGTTTAAACCAACCAAATCAACACCCGAAATAAAAGACACTAACAACTACCACTCACTGTTTAAATCCTCAAAAAGCCCCCAGTCTGTCATGGACTAGGTCTGACTGTAACTTTACTATTTGTTTAATGAGGTGTACAGTGGATATTCCTGGAGAACATCAGCTTGGTCGACTGCTAGGTTTTAAACAAACAAAATTTATTTGCAAAATTATAAAATGAACAGAAAACAGAATACCCGATAACTTATCCTATCCAAACCCTACCTAATGATGCTGTTCTGAAAATTCTTGCAACAATCCCAGTACACAGATCCCTAAGCACAAACAGTAAACAATGGCACAGGCAGCATACAGTTCAAAATCAGAAGGGCAGAAGGGCAGAGAGAAGGCTTCCAGTTCCCCCCTCCCGAACTGACCTGAACAGCTAGAGGCTGGCCACGTCCTCTTGACAAGACCAAATTTTCAAAAGCTCTTTCAAGCTTTTGATCTGAAGCACTATTTGTTCGGGGAAACAACAAGGCCCCGGTGAACCATTCAAAGTTCAGACACGATGGAGTCTGGCCAATTATCCCCTCTCTGAAAAAAAAACTCAAGGGCAAACTAACTTGTACCAAACCAGCATTGTGACAACTGTTGGGGGCTTATAATCCAACCCAATCAAAGTGATCACCCCTTTCTTATTTTTAGTTCATCCATATAGCTAGACAATCACCCAGGAATATTCTGTCTCAGTACAAGTTGAATTCCCTAATCAAAAACATCACTCCCTCACCTCTCTTGTGCCCCTTTCTATCCTTCCGATAGCATCAACACGCCAAGCATTAAGCTGCCAGTCCTCATTCTCCCTCAGCCAAATTTCTGCAAAGGGTATGATATCCCCGTCCCATTTTCCTACCCATACCCTATGTTCACCTGCCTTACCTGTCAGTCCTCTTGAAATAAATGTGTTTAATTCATTGTTTTTTCCTCATAGCCCGCCATGCTCTTGCCTGCCTTGTTTATTGAACTTTCTCCCTTTATCTTCTGTATCAGCCTCAACCTTCTCTCTTTTCTCATTGTTGCTCCCACCCCTGACCCCCATCACGGTTTAAGAAAGTGCAGTCAGAGAGGAGAAGGGTATTATTAAGCAGGAGAGGGGTCAGAAGGGATTTACCAGGATGTGGCCAGGTATGGAAGGTTTGAGATATAAAGAAAGGCTGAAACGTTTTTTCACCAGAGAGTAGGAGGTTGAGAGGTGACCTGATAGAAGTTTATAAAATAATGAGAGGTATACATAGAGTTGATGGTAGTTGTCTTTTCCCTAAGATGGGGAATTTCAAGACTAGGGGGACATTTTTAAGGTGAGCGGTGAGAAGAGAGAGATTTGAATAAGACATGAGGCAATTTTTTTACACCAAGAGTAGTTTGTGTGTGGACTATACTTCCTGAGGAAATGATGGATGTGGGTACAATTACAGCATTTAAAAGATATTTTGATGGATACGTGAATAGGAAAGGTTTGGAAGGATATGGGTCAAGAGCAGGCAGGTGAGACTAACTTAGTTTGGGATTATGTTCAGCAATGGACTGGTTAAACCAAAGTGTCTGTTTCCATGCTGTATGAGTCTATGACTCTATGACCAATCAGAAAGAGGCTGGCAAAAAGTCAGGAAAGCCCCAGAGTGCATTGCGATCCGGAACAGATTAGTGTTGGATCACCACATTTATTTCTGGAGAAGGTGGGACGTACACAAGTGTTCTGGTTTGCTGAGGGTATTGCTGATTGTGATGGTGGGATTTAAAACTAATTTTTGCAGGGGTCTGGGACACTAAGTGGAGGTTCAGTAAAGGTTGACGTACTGAAAAGTATTGAAGAACCACCACTGCAGTGCAGACATTCATGCAAATATATTCAAGTTAGTGCAGAATGGAGTGTGGCAAAGATGGATGGGATTTTTTAATGCAAGGAGTCTTGTGAGTAAGGCAGAGGAGTTGTGTGTGTTTATTAATGTATGAGGATCTAATATCATTGCTATCACAGAGATGGTTGTGGTTGAGGAAAGAACATGATTGTCAGCACAATATTCTGGGTTATAGAATCTTCAGATGAAATAGGGGAGATGGATGAGGGTGTAAAAGAGCTAGTGTCACAACATTGATCTGAGAGTCAGTTACTCCCGTAAGCAGGAATAATATCTTAGAAACAAACACAAACAATGCTGCAGAACACAGAAGGTCTGGCAGAATCAATAGAGAGATAAACAGAGTTAATTAGTTGAGTCCAGTACAAGGCTTCTTCAGAGCTGAAAGTTGTAGGAAAATGGGCCTTTATACTTTTGTCAGAGGCAGAGGAGGGTGTAGGGGCCAGAGGACCATTGCAAAAGACAGGGGGCAGCAGCAGCAAGAGAGGACCTCCTTCGGGTGATTGATGGCGGTGGCAGCTGCCATGGTGATCGGTCTTCCTGTGGTTTTTTTTATTTCTGCACGGGAGTCGGTTGGGGCAGGGCCCCATGCAGTCCCAGATCCTTGGCTGGCTCTGGCTCTAGCACTGAGGTCACAGATGAGGCCTGAGCCAGGATCCCGATGACTGGTGGCAGCTTCGTAGGGAAAGCAGTATGTAGGAGACCAGGCCCATGGCTCCAGCTCAGACACAGAGGCTTGTGGGAGACGTGGCAATGGTGGGTCCATAATTAAGAACCCAGAGCCCAATGACAAAACCCTGGAGCCCGTTACAAAGACCCTGGCTGATGTCAAGTAGTGAATGGAGGAGGAGTGGAGTGTAACAAGAAGAAGAGGGAAAGATGAACTCAAAAGCAGTAAAATTTGCATTAAACTCAGTTTTTCAAGATGGCGCTGAATGTGGTGACACTGCATTTTGCACAAGAAAAGACACTTTTTGTTGTATTTTTATATGCAATCATCACACTTCCACTGGTGTTTGTGATTCAGCCAAAAGATCATGCACCTAGCAAAGCTTCTAATGAGCCAGCCAGATGGCTGAGCTGATCAGTAAATAACATTTGAAAGCAATGTAAGTTTTTCAGTAATTAGCTCTGGATCTCACACTGAGAGAGCCCTATATAATCATACAATTCAGAATATTGCCTTACCCTATCAATAACCTACTCCAATACAGATGAAGACTTTTTGAATATTAATGTGCTGCTCTTTCAATTTGTGACTTGACGATAGTCAGAGGCAACAGTGTAGGAACCATATTATTTAATGGTTACTTAACTTTTCCAACTATGGAACTATTACACGTCACTTTAGTAAGCACACTTTAGGCAATAACATTTCATGATGGAATGCTAAGAAAGCAACACAGATTTACTTCTCTCTTATAATCTTCCAACTTTAAACATTTGGTGAGAGGTGAGACTGCCAGATCAATGGACACACAATCATGTTTTTCCCAAATCCATGTACATTTCACCTTGTATAAGGATTACAAAACTACAGCCACACATTCAAAACTAATTCAAATTTCATTATGTAAAATGAACTCGGGCAGCAGGGGATGACAATAATATTTCTAATATGGGAGAAGACCCGTTCATTTTTAGAAGAAATCTTAGATAGCTTTTCTTTGACTGAAGTTCAACTTGGTTTGGATTCACTTGGGAGCTATTCCTTTTAAAACCAGCACTTTGCCCAAACTCTGAGGACAGGGAACTTTGATCGTAACTGTTCTGAAAACAAATCATTTAACTCAATAGAAATGTTTAATGTGGAAATTGAATGATTAGCTAAGCAGAGTTACACTTGTTATGAAACACAGTAAGAGGCTGACTTCTGACTCAACAAGAATAATCCATTCATGAGAAGTTGGAGGACTTTTGGCCAAAAGGAGTGTCCTCATTTTACTTCCAATTCTTGTGCAAGTGGAAGAATAGTTCATTGATGTCCGAAACTGGACCGAAGGCATTTATTTCGGTTCTTACTGAATGACAATCGGCCAAACCTTCCACAGGACACGGTGAGTATTTCAACAAAACAAAACAGTAAAAACCCATGTAAGACAATGAGAGATACTGTTGATTTGTAGATTTTGGTCGTTGTGAATTGTAGACTCTCTGTGGACCTCTGGCTGTTTCTAACCTGACAGACATTGCTGCTAAATAGAGAACTGCGCAATTTTCCGATAGTCGTGGGGAGTGGTGACTATATATTTCACTTGAGATCTAGTCTGAGAAAGATTAATGTCTGAGCTTGCCATTTCAATTCTTTCTCCCAGGATACCGCCAATGAACATGGTGCTGTGGGTGATGAGAATGTGGAACGGGGTAACTGGTCTTCGAAGACTGATTACCTGCTCTCAATGATTGGTAATGCAGTGGGTTTTGGGAATGTTTGGAGATTTCCTTACCTGGCTTACAAAAACAGAGGAGGTATGGTAGACAAATTAAAAGTATCGGTGAGTGAGAAAGGCAGAACTAAATGGATCGATTTGTTGACTTATCCTGAAAATTGTAGTTCAGTAAATAACAAATGTTTATTGCACTAAAAATAATGCAGTAAATAATGCAGGGTTAAACTATTCCAATGTGAAATGGTAAATTCAATCCCACAGCTAACAAGTTTGTATACTATTTTCTTATGAAGAGGGAGATATGTCAAGGTAATAGTTTAAAATTAGCAATGTGATGCATCAAATATAGGCTATTTATAAACCAAAGTAAATGGTTCATTTATTAATTTGGAATATATTTTCAAGTGATATTGTTTAGAATGCATGAGCCATCCACATCAGATATATTTACTGCACAGTGTGTGAAATCCTCAGAATAGCAGGCTCCTTAGTCAGGCCCTGTGTTCAGGCTTGTACATCAAACCTGCTCAAATCAGGGCTCTTCACAACCCACATCATTGGATTGATGGAAACCAAGGATAAATGTATAAGAAATGTCACAACATAACTGCGTAAAGTGACCTGAAAAGATATCTGATTGTGTTAGAGAGTGAAATTCACAAAATGGGAATTTGGGCATTCGTAGAGATTTCAGGGTAAATTTTAATCCAACCCACACAGTGTAAGCATGGAGTTTCAGCTTGAAAATTGAAATCCTTTCTGCTATTTTCCAGGTGCATTCCTTATTCCTTACTCTGTCATGCTGGCTCTTGTTGGGATACCATTGTTTTTCTTGGAGTGTTCCTTTGGTCAGTTTGCCAGCCTCGGGCCTGTTGCAGTGTGAAGGGCTGTGCCTATGTTACAAGGTGAATGTTTATTTTATCAATACAGTCACAGCAAATTCAAAAAAGTAATAGTGATGATTTAATAAATAATAATAAACCTCCCTTATCTGACAAAGGTTAAAGCCAAACTTATAAAGTAATGTTGCACTCTGATCTGCCATACACGTTATTAGATGTGGTACATGCTGTCTATTGACTTTTTGGCTCATAGTTTGTAAGGTTTTTTATAAAAATGATGAATTGGAATGCAGGATTGGGGGCCTAACACAGCAGAGTGACATCACTGGTAAGGCATAAGTTCATTGGTTGATAATAGCTACTAACTTGACTTTATTGGCTACTTTCAGGTTGAAGGTAAATAAGGGAAATAAGGTTACAAATTAAAAGATCAGTTGGAATTTTTTGAAAAAAATCAAATTAAGAACTTTTTAAATAAAATCGAGATCCAGGGCTAGGCAATATCTTGTAACTGCATGAAATTGGAGTTGGTGGACCCTACTGAAGTTCAATGTGACCACATCTGTGACAAGTATTGGTTTCTCTTGTGTATGACCTTTGTGAAGAATTTCAAAACATTTTTCATCACAAGTCAATTAGGAAGAGGTCAGTATGTAGTATCCTCAAGACCCTGTGGGAAAAGGACAGATTAGTCAGCAGACTGTCAAAGTCATTTCGCAAAATGCCTCATCGCCAGAATTTTCCAACAAGCGCCATAACATCGCTTGGCTCATGGTGAGAAGGGCAGTACCTGAGAGATTCTTCACGTATGCCTTGATTCTCTGCACCACCGTATGCTGCCTACAAAGTGGCTTCAGGAGGGGGAGTTTGTGACTGTCTCACATCTCCTGCTAGAATATACCTTTGCAAAGGGAGACTGGAGAGAGATGCCACACCTGTGTCACTCGCCCATCTCCACCACCTTGCAGCTGTCTGCACTGAACCCACTGTTATAGGAGTCACCATTCCTCAGGCGCCATCTCATCACTGCTGGGCCCATCTCACTGCTGCCTCCAATATTGGGTAGAGTGTTGGGCCCCGCAACCAGGAGTTCCCACTCCGGTCCTCCCGTGATTCCAGCCAGGAGTCTCCTGCTCCGCTGCTGCCTTGGTGACACCAGGTGTCCCCGCTCTGGGCCTACTGCGAGCTGGAGTGCCTCATTCCACTGACAGGCCAGTCTGCTGCCATGCCAAGATTCCCGCTCCTGCCACTGTCCTCCAATATGCCAGCACTGGCACCTTGAAGAGTCCATCACCTCAGTCTCCAATTGCTGGAGGAGCAGGAGAATGTCCTTGCTGCCATCACTGCCACCTCCAATTACCGGAAGGCTGCTACCACTCCGTGTAAAGCCTGCTGTTGTTGCCTCCGACCAACCCACCAAAGAAATGAAAAGAAAAAAAATCAAGAAAGAGCATAAATTAAAAGATTTTTAAAAAGTAGATGGAAGTGGATGAGCTCTAGATAAGAGTCTGCATGCAGCCCTGCCACACTGTCGCCATCTTGGAAAATTGAGGGTTTGCAGAGCAAAAATGATCCTGATGAGAGTTATGTCCAGGCCTCACAGCAGCAGTCAGGATGTGGGTCAGAAAATAAATCAGGAGATAGAAAAGGCATGTAAAAAATGATGCACAATTACAATAATCATGGGAGTCTTCAAGATACAACTGGACGAGGAAAATCAGGTTGGTAGGGGATCCAATAAAAAAGGGATTTGTAGAATGTCTACGAGGTGATTTGTTCGAGCAACTTGTGACAGAGCCCTCCAGGGGACAGGCAATTCTGGATTTGGTGCTGTGTAATAAACTATAAGCCGATTCGTCTGATCTTGATCATTTGTAAGATTTTACAGTCCATTATTAAGGATGAGATTGTGGAGGGTTTGGAAGTGCATGGTAAAGTAGGGCTGAGTTAGCACAGCTTCATCGAGGGTAGGTCATGTCTGACAAATTTGTTAGAATTCTTTAAGGTGGTAATGAGCAGGTTAGACGAAAGAGAACCAATGGATGTGATCTATTTGAATTCCCAGAAGGCCTTAAATCAGGAGCTATGTATGAAGCTACTAAATAGGATAAGAGCCGGTGGTGTTAGGGGAAAGGTCCTGACATGGTTAGATTAGTGTGGAAACAGGCCCTTCGGCCCAACAAGTCTACACTGACCCTTCAAAGAGTAACCCATCCAGACATGGATAGAGGATTGGCTGACTGGCAGAGGGCAGAGATAAGGGATAAATCCACCAGTTCCACAAGGACTGTTGGGAACACAACATTATACATTAACAATCTGGACAAACGGACTGGGGTCTTCGTTGCTACGTTTGCAGTTATCGCAAAGATTGGTAGAGGGACAGGAAGAGCTGAGGAAGTGGGGAGGCTGCAGAAGTACTTACAGTAGTGAGGAGAGTGGGCAAAGAAGTGGCAGATGGAATACAGGGTGGGAAATTGAGAGAGTTATGCAATTTGGTAAGAAGAATAGAAAAAAAGACTATTTTCAAACTGGGGAAAGGCTTTGGAAAACCAAATCAAAGGGTAGGAGTTTAGGATTCCCTTAAGGTTAACATGCAGGTTCAGTTGGCAGTTAGGAAGGCAAATACAGCGTTAACATTCATTTCAAGAGGGCTAGGATATAAGAGCAGAGATATGCTACTGAGGTTGTATAAGGCTCTGGTCAGACAGCATTTGAAATATATGAAAATGTTTGGACCCCATGTCTCAAAGGATGTTCTGGCCTTGGAGGGGTCCAGAGGAGGTTTACAAGAGTGATCCCAGGGATGAAGGGATTGTCAAATGAGTAACAGTTAAGGACTCAATGGAGCCTAGAAGGATTTACAGAATAATGAAATTTACAGAATAATGAATGGTCTGAATAGAGTAGACCTGGAGAAGATGTTTCCACTAGTAGGAGAGACGGGACATGAGGGAACAGCCTCAAGTTGAAGGGACAACTCATCAGAACTGAGATAAAGAGGGATGTCCACAGCCAGAGGGTGGTGACTCTGTGGAACCCATTGATGCAGCAGGTTGTGGAGGCCAAGTCATTGAGTATACTCAAGACAGAGATAGATAGGTTCTTGGTAAGGGGTTCAAGAGTTATGGGGAGAACTCAAGAGAATGAAGTTCAAAAACATATCAGCCATGACTGAATGGCAGAGCAGACTCAGTGGGATGAATGGCCTAATTCTGCTCCTATATCTTATGACCTTATGGCCTAAGACTGGGCATGTGTGATTATCACCACTCACAATGATAATGGTGTCCTAAAGAATTAGTGAGAGGGCGTATAAATGTGTAGACAAGGAACATCATTCTTGTAATCTTGACATAGAACTATAACATAATTAACATTTCCTGTTTGAAATCTTTACTGTTGGACACTGAATGTTGAAGCAGCCAACATAATCGATTAAACAAAACCGATATTTCCCCAAAGGTGTGGTCAGCCAGGGCAGTCTCCTTGTTCTGTCCTGTGCTCACTGAAAGAAAATCCAATTTGGTTGAATGACCAGCCAAATGCATGTCAAATACATTATTTTAAATCAATAATTCACAAACCAGACTCCCGTGTTCTTTCTTCTGTTTTCAGGTGTGGGGATTGCTATGATGCTTCTGATTACAATGTCCAACATTTCGTACAACTGCATCATTGGCGACAGTCTGTACTACCTGTTTGCTTCCTTCCAATCACTCCTGTCATGGGCAGACTGCTTCAGTTGGTGGGGAGCAGGTGAAACATACAGCAGGACCCCCAAAGGTACAGTGTTAGCTTCTACTGGGGAAAGTGTACACACCGACTGTTCATTGTTCATTCTGTCAGTCTGAGTGAGGGAGAGAGATGGACAATAGTTTCAGTGACCATCCTCATTGTGACCATACAGCAGAAAGACTCGGATAGAAAGCAGCAGCAGGAATCATGGCTCTGAGTCACTGGAATAGCAGGACAGTCAGTCAGAAATAAATAGTGAAACATCAGAATTTAACAGTCTTTCACATGTCTCACTTTTACTTTCACCTTGTCAATAAGTGTGTCTTGTGTTCTTTCTGACTGCGTTCATTGTTTGTATCTCTCTCCATCCCTGTATTGTGTCTCACACCGACTTCCTTTTCTGTTTATCACTGTTTTTTGCAGCTATCATTTTCTTAACTTCTCATTTTCTGAGTTTTTCCAAATATCTATCATCTCACATATATTTCTTACACAGTCTGACTCTAAGACACACAGTTTTTGTTGCATTTATTTAAATGTCTCGTCTCTTTCAATTTCATCTCATGTTCCACAATAACACTATTTAACTCAGGATGTCTCATGTCACTATCAAAGGTTACCTCTGTGTGAATTGACAAGACTTAATGTGAAATCTTGACGTGAGTCAAGTTGAAATTTCTGAAACAGAGGACAAAATACTTCAGCCTTGAAAGAAAATCTACTTTTAAATAAACTGGGATTGTGGGTAATCCCTGACCATACTGTACAGACTGGGGCTGTGGGTGATCCTGGACACCAACTACAGTCTGCACAATACAGTAATAAATCACCCACAGTCCCAGCCTGTACAATACAGTCAGGGATCACCCACAGTCCCAGTCTGTACAATACAGTGATGGATTACCCATAGTCCCAGTCTTCTATTTTCTATCTTCTATTTTCATGCTGTTTTTGGCCACTCTGTATGCCTTTGCATTCAATTTGATAGCCTCCCTTATTTTCCATGGCAGATTACCCCTTTTCTTACAGTCCTTCCTTTTCACTGGAATACACTGTTGCTGAGCACTTTGAGATATCCCCTCGAACCCCGAGTTCCTCTTCTCTCTGTACCTTGCCAATTTGGTTTGACTGGAGTCTCCCACCGACTCAGTGGAAAGACTTACCCTCATGCCCATATAGGGACACCAAAATATTTTGGAGTCTGGCAATCGCAGGCTCCCGTTATATTGGCTTGTATGGAGGTCACAAATCAATTCTCTTGTAACTCACGAGTCACTTTATTACTGTCTGAGACAATACATGTGTGTAGCTTATATATTTGTTGTCACAAAGCAAAAGCTAGAACCTATTTGTACACCCTCATGGCTCCTCTGGCACTGCTGAGGACGGACGCTGTCCAGGCGCTCTGTTCCCCCTCTCACTCTCGATGTCATCATCACGTTCATGATATTGGGTTCACTTCTGCAATGGTCGAACTCTGGAGTTCTCCCTGGCTCCACGGCTGAGCGTCATCTTTTTATTCTTTTCCTTATCTCTTTCAAAATGTCTGTCTCTTCCCCACTGGCTCAGGCTCGGACACATATCGCATCTCTTTACCTTAACAGCCCTGGCCCAGGGGACCGAGGTAGCATTATCTCATTACTCCTTGTCAAATAGGTTTTTGCATTACTTCATTTGCCTTGCTTTGCACAGAATTTGGTTAGTACAAACTGGTTTCAACTGGCTCAGACCACTACTTGGACTCCGGCAAATGTAGTTCACAGTATTTTTCTGCAGTGTCGACAGCTTGTGTCCCCCTCTCTCTTTTCCTGCAGACGGTGTCTAACGTGCTATTTCCTCAGTGAGTGACCTCCTTTCAAAAATCTTCGTAGAGCAGAGCACCAACTCCTGCGACAGGCTGCAATGGTATCCAGGAGATGATGCAAGAATTAGGAGAAGCAGCAAGGATTCCGAGACATCATATTTCAATGACTTTTGAAAGTAACTCAATGCGAGTGAGTACTGATTGCCACTGACTGGTGCTGTGGTGCAAAGTGCAAAACGTGTGTGCAATTTAGCACTTTACTTAAAGTTACCATTTTTAAGTCTGAAATCTCTTTGATAAGGCCATTACATCATAAGATATATTAGCAGAATCAGGCCATTCAGCCCATTGAATCTGCTCTTCCATTCAATCATGGCAGGGCAAGTCAACCAAATTAAGGCCACTGCTGCGCAACAAGTGAGATTAGCCAATTAAGTAATAGACTGGTTGGGATTAAAAGGTTTGTTTCCACGCTGTATGACTGACTTAAGCAGTTATGCAAACCAGTTAATAAGAGACTGATCTGAACCCCAATAGAATAAATAAGGCAAGTTAATGGAATGGAATGCTCTTATGCAGCATAGAAAGAGTTGAGAGAGGCGAAGGAGATGCTTTTATTTTACCCCCCACCCTACCCTTTTTATTTCTCTATCTTCAACCTCAAGCTGACAAGGGATTGAAAAACTGCATGAAATGGGTGAGTTTTTAAAGCATTCAAGGCTGAAAACCATAGGAGAAAGAGGACTGCAGATGCTGGAGATCAGAGCTGAAAAAATGTGTTGCTGGAAAAGTGCCAGTCAGGCAGCATCCAAGGAGCAGGAGAATCGATGTTTCGGGCATAAGCCCTTCTTGGATGCTGCCTGACCTGCTGCGCTTTTCTTGAACACCATAGGGAAAGCATTAATTCAGGAAATGGGAAATGGAGCAAGTATGAGATGAGCAGGGGCCTTGGTAAGTAAAATCAGGTGAGTAATTATACTATTCATTGTATAAAGCAAAATCTGGTCTTCAGTTTAAGACTGTAGAATGTTTAAGGAATTGGTAAGGTCCCTGGTATACACTAATGTTCTTTATACTGGAGGAAGTAAATAAAAAAGTGTAATTTAAGGGGAGGTAGTGGTAATGGCATTAGACTAGTAATACAGAACTGTGTCTGTCCAATATATGACTCCAGATTTACAATGTGCCTGACTAGTTTATAATCAACCTGTATAACTTTCGAGCCAGGAATCCACTTCAAGGGCAATGAGGGATGAACAACAATTGTTGGCTTGATCACTTATGCACACATTCCATGAAAGAAGCTTTAACACATCATGAAACCACACTGCTGCATTGCTATACTGAGCCCTACCCTCTCCCGAGATACCCTCTTCCTGGTAATCTATTTGCAGAATCTCTGGATTTTCCTTAACCTTTATCTGCCAATGCTGTCTCATATCCTGTCTTTGCCTTCCCTGATTTCTCTCAAGAATGTCCCTACACTTTATATTCATTTAAGAGATTCAATTGAATAAAAGTTGCCCATATCTGAGAAGATTTTATTCTTAAGAATATCTATTTTTATTCATCCATTGTTTCTAATCTTACCAGCCTTACCCTTCACTCTAACAGGAACAAAATATCTCTGGTCATCACATTCTTGAACACCTCCCACTTGTCAGACATCTTTTTACCTGCGAGCAGTCTACACCAATTGATTTTTTAAAAGTTTTTGTATCACCACATTAAAATTTGCCTTACTCCAATTAAAAACTTGAACTTTTTCCAAAGGTTTATCCTTTTCCATAACCATTTTGAAACTAACAGAATTATGATTGCTAGACTCAAAGTGCTCCTCAGTCACCAGCCCTGACTTATTGCCCAAAGGTCTGGTTTTGCTCCTTCTCTAGTAGGTGCATTCATATATTGATAAAGAAAATACTCCTGAACACTTGACAAATTCTTCACCATCCAAATCTTTAACACTATGGTAGTCTCACTGGCTGGAAAATTAAGATCCCCATTATAAACCTTATTATGCTTACTCATATCTGAGATCTCCTGGCACATTTGTTTCTCAATTTCTCTTACTATTGGGGAACCTATATTACAATCCCACCATAAGGATCATCAAGGGAATTGACTTTATCTGGGCTCTCACTGACCTACCATCAAACACATGCTCCAAAGGACATGGTGAGTTAACAGAACAATAAACAGTAACCTCAAGTAAAACAGAGGTGTGGATGATTTGGGAATTTTAGTTGTGAATTGCAAAGCTTCTTTGAGGATTCAGTTTACAAACTGATTGCTGGCAAATGGGAAACAAATACACCAACTCCATTGGGTAGAAACTGTATATTTTGCTTGGGTTCCAGGTGGAAAAAGCTAAATCAGCCATCATCCACTACAAATCCAATGGCTCACAATTACCTGGACTAGAACCCTCACAGGGAGGCAGTGAGGACCACAGATGCTGGAGATTAGAGCCAAAAAGTGTGGTGCTGAAAAAGCACAGCTGGTCAGGCAGCAACTGAGGAGCAGGAGGGAAGGTTTTGAGCATATGCTCTTCATCAGGAATGTGGGTGGGGTTGGGGGCAGGGGATGGATTGGGTGTAGGTAGCTGGGAATGCGACAGGTTGATGAAGATGGTGATAGGTTGGGGCAGATAGGTGGGAAGGAAGATCAACAGGTAGGTCAATTCAAGGTGGTGATGTCAGGTTGGAGGGTTGGATCTGGGATTGGGGTGGCGTGGGATCAGGAACCTGTTGAAATCCACATTGATCCTGTGTGGTTGGAGGGTCCCAAGTTGGAAGTGGTGGTGCTCTTCCTCCAGGCATTGGGTGGCTAGAATCTGGTGTTGGAGGCGGCCCAGGACTTGCATGCCCTTGCTGGAGTGGGAGGGAGAGTTGAAGTCTTCATCACAGGGCAGTGGGGTTGTTTAGTGCACGTGTCCCAGAGATGTTCAATGAAACAATCTGAAAGTTGATGTCCTGTCTCCCCAGTGGAGAGGAGACCACAATAGACCCAGTAGATGACGTGTGAGGAGGTGCAGGAAAATCTCTACTGGATGTGGAAGGATCATTTGGGGCCTTGGATAGAGTGAGGGGGGAGGTGTGGGTGCAGGTTTTATATCTCTTGCAGTGGCAAGTAAAGGTGCTAGGAGTGGAGGTGGGTTGGTGGGAGGCAAAAACCTAACAAGGCAGTAGAGGGGGGGGAATGGTCAGGGGATGTGCTGGGGACTAATCAGGAGATGTTAGGGGTTCAGTAGGTATCCTGGAATAAAATTGCTATTCCTCATACCAATCAGTATCAACCCTTCCTCAAATAGGGTCAGTGTGCCAGACATAGGCTTGCAATACCAAGTAGAATGCAAGTTCTTTTTTACAACATTGTTGCTTTAATCCTTTAAATACTCAACCTTAATGGCCTTACGCTGTTTGTTTTTCATCTTCCCATTCACACTCAACTATGAACATCTCCCAGCCTTTGGGAGTTCCATCTGCTGTGCATACCTCTATCCTCTGAACACATGCATAATTCCTTCAACTGAATTCCTTCGGTAAGGTATCTTTTCATCTGATATCAGCTTTATCGTTCCATTCTTAAATCAATGAATTAATGCAGCCATGCTCCAAAGTAACTGAGGCAATGAGACAGGTCACTGACTGTTTAAACATATAAAACCAGTCGATCCTGCCAATTAATTCTGACTGTGATATTCAGGGCTAATAAAATTGGTTTTTAAAAGTAACTAATAATTACCCATAATTGAGGGTGCAAACATTTTAAGACATGTTAAAAATCAATATAAACTAGAAATTCATTTCTTAAATCCAAATTTTAAAATGTAAATTGTATAGCTTCCAACTCAAATCCATTTATAATTACCTGGTTCTAGTCCCTTAATTTAAATCCCAGACAGGTTCCTTAAGCGGTCCTGACCAATCATTGCTCATTTACAATGTTATAGGCTGTGAAATAACTGCAGCTGTGTTAAAAGGTCTTGTCTACTCACATGGTAACAAAATACTTCTAATCACAAATAATGGCTGAATCCAAAGACACATTAACAGTAGGATATCTGTTCCATGATTTTTCAAAACAATGTTGAACTGAATCTTCAATTGTCTGAGGGAGGGAAATTGATACAGAATAAAGTAATGACTGGTACTCCATAATCACCAATGAAATGAGATAAAACAGTTTTAAAATTAAGTGGAAACAAACCAGTCTGAAACAAAAATTAAATCTGCAAGTATCATTTTCTGAAAATAATACTGTTGGTTTGGAATATTTTGGATCTACCTTTATGCTTCCAATTTTACAATAGTTAACTAAATTATCTAAAGTTCATGCAATTCCTCCAATCAATGAGTCTGAGGTGATTTTCCTTAATGTTTGGTTTAGATTATTATTAAAATTAAGCAGACACCTGTTCTCATCCTGGAACAAAATGATTCTGCACCTGAGGCCAGAATTTATAATGCTACTGCTTATACTTCCTTTAGTCAATTCTTTCATTAGTCCAACATGTAGGGGTAAAATTGACCTTTGGCAGGAGTATGAAACTATTGGGAATTCGAGAGCAGGTTTATGCTGATGTCAAATTGTAATGTTGTCTTTTCCCATATTGAATTGATTCAAATTTAAATAAGATTGGCTTTAATGTGAGCATAAAATGTGGCTAGTTAGAAATTGACAGTAGGGTCTATAAGGAGGGTGGGTTAATATTTAATTTCATAAATCAGATGGTTCCTTAACTTTGAGAAAATCAAATTCCCAAAATGCAAATCAAATTCAAAACAGTCCTGGATCTCGAGCTCTAGGGAACAAAACAAACATTCCATCACCAACAAGCAAATGTGCATCCAAACCAGACCACAAAGGGTTAACCTTTCTGCAAGCTGCAGAGAATCAGCGTTGAGTCATGAACATTTTCCAATTTTGTTCCTATCTCAGTTTTTAGCTTTTGTTTATTCCTTGCTTGTAAGGGTATCGAGGCATTCACATTCCAGAACAGTCAAAGTTAGGATATCGACCGGTGACGGCAGGATGATGATATCCCCTACCTTACTCTTGATTTGAACATATTTACCACAGTGCTTCTGTGTTTTCCTCGATAGCAACCAGACACAGGCCACCCTGCTCAGCGAGACTAAGATTTACTTGTCCCCGGGAGCAGCCCTTCTTTTGCATTTAGAGTTCAGCGATCCCATTATTCTGAAAGCAAATAAACAAGCAAAGAACAAACAATAAAGCAAACAACAAAACCATAGACAAACCAGGACAAACTGAGACAGGCAACAAATATTGGGATCCCTGTAAGTCTCTCAAGGCAGACGCCGCCGAATTAGTCACAAAGTCCGGCGCGGTCTCCTTCAACACAACCTTGCCTCAGCGTCTCCCAGCCTCCGTAACCACAAGGGAACCCAGCTCCCTTCTCGCGCTTGTTGGCTCAGCATTTTCTGCTTACATTTCAGATTTCCAGCCTCTGCAGTATTTTGCCTTTTAAATTTCATCGACGGGTTGATGTTTTTGACTATATTTTTCAGAGCGTACAAAGCAAGAATACATTTTGGCTCAGAGGAAGAACGGCAGGTCAGGCAGCATCCAAGGAGTAGGAGAATTGACGTTTCGGGCCTTCCTGAAGAAGAGCTCATGCCCGAAACGACGATTCTCCTGCTCCTTGGATGCTGCCTGACTTGCTGCGCATTTTCAGCTCTGATCTGTAGTCCTCACTTTCTCCCTCAGGGGAAGAACGGCCACATAAGAGTGATTATATAGGCCATAATTGATTGCTCCCACGAGGAGGTTGAACAGTTCATCCACTACACTAACACCTTCCACCCCAACCTCAAATTCACCTGGACAGTCTCGGACTCCTCCCTCCCCTTCCTAGACCTTTCTGTTTCTATCTCAGGCGACCGAATCAACACGGACATCTACTACAAACCAACCGACTCCCACAGCTACCTGGACTACACCTCCTCCCATCCTGCCCCCTGTAAAAACGCCAACCCATTCTCCCAATTCCTTCGTCTCCGCCGCATCTGCTCCCAGGAGGACCAGTTCAAAATACGTACAACACAGATGGCCTCCTTCTTCAAGGACCGCAATTTCCCCCCCGACGTGGTCGACGGTGCCCTCCACCGCATCTCCTCCACTTCCCGCTCCTCCGCCCTTGAGCCCCGCCCCTCCAACCGCCACCAGGACAGAACCCCACTGGTCCTCACCTACCACCCCACCAATCTCCATGTACAGCGCATCATCCGCCGTCACTTCCGCCACCTCCAAACAGACCCCAGCACCAAGGATATATTTCCCTCCCCTCCCCTATCAGCTTTCCGTAGAGACCACTCCCTCCGCGACTCCCTTGTCAGATCCACACCCCCCACCGACCCAACCTCCACTCCCGGCACCTTCCCTTGCAACCGCAGGAGGTGCAACACTTGCGCCCACACCTCCCCCCTCACTTCTCTCCAAGGCCCCAAAGGAAACTTCCATATCCGCCACAGATTCACCTGCACCTCCACCCACATCATCTACTGCATCCGCTGCAGCCGGTGTGGCCTCCTCTATATTGGGGAGACAGGCCGCCTACTTGCGAAGCGATTCAGAGAGCACCTCTGGACCACCCGGACGAACCAACCCAACCAACCTGTAGCACAGCATTTCAACTCCCCCTCCCACTCCACCGAGGATATGCAGGTCATTGGACTCATCCACCGCCAAACCACAACAACCCGACGGTCGGAGGAGGAGAGTCTTATCTTCCGACTGGGAACCCTCCAACCGCAGGGGATGAACTTGGACTTCACCAGTTTCTTCATCCCCCCTCCCCCCACCTTGTCTCAGCCTGATCCCTCCAGCCCGGCACCGCCTTCCTGACCTGCAGTCGTCTTCTTGACCTCTCCGCCTCCATCCTACTCCGACCTATGACCCTCACCTTGACCTCTTTCCACCTATCACATTTCCAACGCCCCTCCTCCAAGTCCCTCCTCCCTACCTTTTATCTTCTCCTGCTGAACACTCTCTGCTCATTCCTGAAGAAGGGCCTGTGCCCGAAACGTCGAATCTCCTGTTCCCTGGATGCTGCCTGACCTGCTGTGCTGTTCCAGCAATAAAGTTTCAACTTTGATCTCCAGCATCTGCAGACCTCACTTTCTCCTCCATAATTGATTAACAAATAGCAAACTGTTAATTGCAGGATAATTAGCAAGCTAGGCACCTTGCCCAGTCATTAGCTTCAGTCACGTAATGTCTGGACAGCGTCGGTTAGTAGCTGATAAGCAGGCGTTAGTAGACAAATAGGTCCTTGCAAAGAGAAGAATAGCTCCATCCAAAGAGAATAATTTATCAGGTATCAGTACAGTTGCAAGGCCAAGTGTCTTAGCCGGGCATAGGAAAACACAGGCTTTTAGCAAGCAGGCACGAAGATGAGATGCAAAATGGTTTCCAGGCTTTTAATATGTGACAAAATGGCTGCCACAAATCTAACAATTTCCCACACTCAGTGCACAAATTGAATTAATGCTGTGGCCATCTATTTGCATTGCAAACCATCCAGCCAGCCAGCTGAGCTAACAATATCCTTCAGCGTGGTGCTGGAAAAGCGCAGCAGGTCGGGCAGCATCTGAGAAGCTGGAGAATCGCCGTTTTGGGTAAAAGCCCTTCATCAGGAATCTGCCCAAAACTTCAATTCAGGTTTGGGCTTTTGCCCAAAATGTTGATTCTCCTGCTCCTCAGATGCTGCCTGACTTGCTGTGCTTTTCCAGCACCACATTGTTGACTGTAATCTCCAGCATCTGCAGTCCTCACTTTCGACTAACAACGTCCTTTATCTATTGTAGGTCCAATTATGACCTCGCTGCTTTGAACTGAGTCAATCAAATTTCATTTACTCATTGTCCCTATCATTTTCCCCCCCTTCCCTGCCATTAACCATTCCTTTGTCTAACTTTCCTTCTCTCCCTTTGGTCTTGGTCGGCTCATTTCTCGTCATTTTATTCCTGATGAAGGGCTTTTGCCCGAAACGTCGATTTCGAAGCTCCTTGGATGCTGCCTGAACTGCTGTGCTCTTCCAGCACCACAAATCCAGAATCTGGTTTCCAACATCTGCAGTCATTGTTTTTACCTCATTTCTCGTCATCAGCTTTTATACAGTTTCTTCCGAGGTACTATCAGTTCTGAAGAAAGGTCACTGGACTCAAAACATTAACTCTGCTTTCTCTCCATGCATGCTGCTAAGACCTGCTGAGTTTTTCTAACATTTCCTCTTTTTCCAGGCTGCCACCAGTGAATGTGTGCACGAAGGTGACGAGAACGTCGAGCGAGGTAACTGGTCCTCGAAGACTGACTACTTGCTCTCAGTGATCGGTTCTGCTGTGGGTTTGGGCAATGTATGGAGATTCCCGTATCTGGCTTACAGAAATGGAGGAGGTATTGTCATGAAATCCAAAATACAGGAGAGAAAAGCACAAAGAGAACAAATAAATGGCGTAAAAAATCGCATTCAAAGAACCAGAGAGCATTTTAACCTGCAGTCACCAACAGTTATACCAGCCGCCCTTATTGCACATTTGCACAGTGTTCAAGTTTCAATTATAAAAACAATATGTCTGCAATTTAACAAAAACATACAATCACAAACGGGCCCCACAAAAATAACTGACCCATTTGACAAGGTGGAGGTTGCTGCTGACTTCAAGGCATGCAAATAGTGACTGGTAGATTACTTTAGTGTCAGTTGTGATTACTTTTGGAGACTGTGGAGAGCACACAGGAAGAGAACTGAGGACAGCATCTCAGAAAGGGCTTCAATTTCAAACTTGTTGCTCCAGTGACCTTCTTGGGAACTTTATTTGAACTCCTTTGTGTTTAACAGCAGTTCAATAAATTTGAGAGGATAGCTGAGATCCTACATTGTGGATGAAAGTGTTGTTTCCTATCGAAATGATAATGTTTATGCACTTAACACTGCTATTCAACTAATGATCTTCCATATGACTGATGCTCATGTCAAATTATGGATCTCACAAAGAATCAGAGAATCCCGACAGTGCAGATAGAGGCTATTCGGCCCATCATCTCTGCACTGTTTATTCCTGTATCCCTGCGTTTCCCTTGGCCTATCCACTTGGTCTGCACATCCCTGAAGACTAGGGACAATTCAGCATGGCCAGTCGACCTAAACTGCAGACCTTCAGACAGAGGAAACCAGAGCACCCAGCGGGAACTCATGCAGACGTGGGGAGAAGCTGTAACCTCCCCACAGTGTGAACAGCCCGGATGGTGCCGCTCTCTAAACTGGGGATCCCGGTGTGAATAGTTGATAGGCAGAAGGATTTCAGCCGCTATCTCTGTAACTTTCCAATGGGGGTAGGGCAGTAACGGCCAGATTTGACTATGGGAGAGCCATCACTGGGAGTAGTTGATGGACAGGATCGGGGTAGTTTATATAATGAGGAGGATGTTGATTGAGGGAGTGTATGAACCATCGCCCCCTTCCCACCGGTATTTACAGATGTACTCCAACAACACAAGCCGCACCACGTGACTGTCGTTCGTGGGCTCTCGCGCGCTCCAATTCGAACTCCTGACCGTTGGACACCAGCTGCTGCGGAGCGCGAACGCACGTCAGAACTACAACTCCCATGAGGCATCGCAGACAACCAAGCTGCTGGACAGTTCTGCGCAAGCGCGGGGTGTCCAACGTTAGCATGGGTAATGTAGTCCTGCGAGGAGTCAGTGTTAAGGTGCAGAGTCAGACTTAACTGTTGTTGAGGACTGAAAGGCGCAGGAAAATGGTGTTTTTGACGTTATGTACAGGAGGGAATAAGAATGAGGGGAACAGATAGTGGGAATGCCCAGAGGCGGAGGTTGCTAACCGTTGTGAAGTAGCGATTGTACACATTGCTCAGAGCAAAATCAACAAGATATAGGCTTGTGGGCAAATGGAAGAAAACTGGAGAGGGCAAACAGGGCAGCACTTATATAGTTCATGGTAGGGCCCTGCAGAGTGCTGCCGAGCAGAGACAGAGGGATGCAGGTTCACAGTTCCTTCAAAGTAGAGTCGCAGGTAGACAGGATTGTGAAAGAGGCGTTTGGTACACTTACCCTCATTGGCCAATACATTGAGTATAGGAGTTAGGATGTACTTTAATGGCTCTCCAAGACATTGGTCAAGCCATTTGGGTCATCTAGTTGTCATTTGGATAAACTCATCTGGACATTGGTGAGACCTCTTATGTAATACTGTACTGAATTCAATTCTGGTCCGCTTTCTATTGGAAAGATATTGTTAAACTTGAGAGGGTGCAGAAATGTTGTGGGGATTGGAGAGTTTGAGCTATTGGGAGAGACTGAATAGGCTGGATAAAGTTTAAAAATTGCACAACACCCAGGTTATAGTCCAACAGGTTTATTTGGAAGCACTAGCTTTCAAAGTGCTGCTTCTTCATCAGGATGGGTATATGAATAGGAAGGGTTTGGAGGGATATGGGCTGGGTGCTGTCAGGTGGAATTAGATTGGGTTGGGATATCTGGTCAGTATGGATGAGTTGGGCAGGAGGGTCTGTTTCTGTGCTGTACATCTCTATGACTATAACTCTGTGTGAAGCAGGACCATAAGACACAGAATTTATAGCAAAAGATTACAGTAATACAATGATACATTGCACAAACCTAGATTGTTATATCTTTCATCTTTTAGAATGGATTTGCTGTTTTTGGTTTTTTAATATGTAAATCCCAGAACTTTTAAGTCACATTTTCCAGATAACTTAAAGTTTTGTAACAAAAGTTGACATTTCAGCTCAGACAATGCCTTAAAGGTATGAGGTTAGAGTATGTATGTATCCCAGTCTTGAGTCGGACTGGTTCTATTTCCAAAGTGGAATTTTTAAAAAAAACATGGATTGACTGCCTGCATTGACAGCCAGAGGGTTGACACGATACCTCCATTACACGTGGGGACACCACCCACCATGAACGTGGCAGGTACTCATGAAACTCACCTTTTGTGATAAAATCTTAGGTTATCTGGAGAATGTGATTTAAAAGAAGTTCTGGGACTTACATATTAAAGAACTGAAAACAGCAAACCCAATCTAAAAGATGAAAGACTTAACGATCTAGGTTTGTTCAATAGATCATTGTAATCTTCTGCTTTAGATTGTGTCTCTTCTGGTCCTGCTTCACAACCACATGATGAAGCAGCAGCGCTTCGAAAGCTAATGCTTCCTAATAAACCTGTTAGACTATAACCTGGTGTTGTGTGACTTTTAACTTTGTCTGCCCCTGTCCAGCACTGGCTCCTCCAAACCATGAATAGGTTGGGGCATTTTTCCCTAGATTATTGGAGCAGAGGGGCATGGAAAGGGTGAATAGACAAGGTCATTTTCCAAAGATGGGCATGTTCAAAACCAGAGAGTATAGGTTTAAGGGGTGTGGGGAAAGATTTAACAGGGAATCAAAGGGCATTGTTTTCAAACGGAGGATGGTGCTTGTATAGAATGAGCTGCCAGAGGAAGTGGTGGAGACTGGTACAATTACAACATTTGAAAGGCAACCTTTATATCAGATACATGAAGAGGAAGGGTTTAGAGGGATTTGGGCCAAATTCTGGTTAATGGAGTAGATCAGATTGGGATGTCTGATCAGCACAGAAGAGTTGGACTGCAGTGTCTGTTTCTGTGCTGTATGACTCTGTGTTAACCACCGACCCATTGTATTGCCCCAGTCTGAAGGCAGACCCTCAAATAATGTAGGTGTTTGAAGACACTCTCTGCATGGCCATCTGTAGTTTCCTGCTGTGAGAGTCAGCAGTTTGCACCAGTCAAGCTTCAGTCACTAGTGCAGGAATGCAACATTAGGCTGAGTGGTAATATCTGAAAGGAAGGCAGTAAAGGCTTGTGCACGAGGGTGAAGAGTTCACTGGTGTAAAGCATGCTTGTGAAGATTTTTGGTTGGTGGGTTTTATTAATTGATTTTGGTCAGGAACTTCCTGGTAGGAGAGTTTGAAATGAATGTGATGCTGGTGAATGATTGGTGTGTGTTAGGGTGGGGAAGTCTGTGTTCATTGAGGGATGGCCTCATAATCTCACTGTACCCATGTAGATGGGGTCAATATCTCCTCGTCCCTATCTCCTCTTTCCAGTTTCTGTCCCTTCCTGTTTCCAAGACAGGAAACAGTGCACAGAGGTAATGTTGCGGCTCTCCAAACACCAGGACAAAATGGAGAATGTGCATCACCCCAAACTTGGACAATCTCTCTGACACTCTGGTAAAGACTGCCCTTTTTATGGTGTCACACTGTTTTGTTACATTCACGATTCTTCTCCCTGGTCCATAAGCATGACAGAAACAGCTCTCCTGAGGGAAATGGAATCAATGTAAGAAGTATCATTGGGCAGCACTGGTTGTACTTTCACTCCAAGCTCCAACCCTATAATGAGGCCCTTTCCAATCTCCTGGCCATTGGAATCATGCATTTTCCTTCTGACAGTCACATTAAGGCTGCCAAGTACAATTAACGAAGCTAAATAAAAGCAAAATACAGTGCATGCTGGGTGTGTGAAACAAGTGGAGAATGCTGGAGAAGTCAGCAGGTTTTAGAAGCAACACTGTTGTATAGGTTCCTGAATGTTGATTGTATTCAGATCCTGTGTACAATCTGCAGTCACACTCTTCTGTCAACAACATTTCATTCCTGTATTAATACGAAATGAACTATTAGTTGTGAAACCTGGTGACATTAACATTCAAGCAATCTATTTTACTTTCCCTTTTCTATATTTTGCAGGTGCTTTCCTTATTCCCTACATTCTGATGCTGGCAGTTGCTGGAATGCCAATGTTTTTCCTAGAAACTTCCTTTGGGCAGTTTGCCAGCCTCGGACCGGTTGCAGTATGGAAAGCCGTGCCCATGTTACAGGGTTAGTGTTCACTGAACAATCTTGATTTGGCAATAGTTTAAATGAGCAATTGTGTTTTATACCCATGAATATAGTCACTATATTTCCTTCACCAGATGTTGGTGTCAGGTCACCTTGCAGCGATGTTGTTCACAATTAAAACAGAGTGGAATATCCCCTTTCACTGTTTCAAATTCACTTTCTGAAACGGTGGTAGAGGCAGGAACTGCTACAACATTTAAAAACTATCTAGATGATCACTTGAAACACTGAAAGATATGCTGGGAAATGGGATTAGAGTAGATCAGTTCTTGATAACTGGTACAGATACAATAGGTTGAAGAGTATCTTTCTATGCTGTAGCACTGTATGTCTTTAATTGAGGTAGAGGGAGTGGAACTGCTGGAGAGATCAGTTTGTTGACTCCTGAATTTGACAGAACCTATTTGTAAACATGATATTGTAGGTGATTCTGCTGGGATCTGCAAGAACCTCTGAAACTTGAGTGAGTGAATTAGTGTAGACGTTTTCCAGTGTAATTATCTTAAGGAGATTTTAATGGAACAGAGGAACCTCCTTGTTATCCAAACTGGTGAAAGACCTTTGTTTGCTGCTCCATGTTCATAATGTAACCATGTTTGTGTACTATTTTCAAACAGAGAGCCTTGCAATGAGATTTAAGTACAACAAAAGTTTCCTGCAACAATCCTATGTCCCTTGATACATAGATATCTATCAGTTTCTGTCTTGGGCATGCTCAACTATTGCGTTTCCATTGTCATTTGGCGCAAAGATTTCTAAATAGTCACTGCCCCTATTTTCGATTGATAAAAATTCCAAGAAATCATAGTCCAAAATGACCTACTCTTTATTCTAATATAGGAAAACTTCCTCCTGCATTGACCATGTCAGTCCCTACAAGAATTTTGTATGATGGCATTAGATCACATCTCATGCTTCTAAACTCCATCTGCAAATTTCGAAGTATGATGTTTAACCCTGACTGAAGAAAAGTCATAATGAACTTAAAATGTTAACTCTGTTTCTTTCAGCAAGGATGCTGTCAGGTCTGCTGAGTTTCTAGAGTGTTCTGTCTGTTTGTTTCAGATTCCCAGCATCTGCAGTATTTTGTTTTTCTTCAAATCATTCCTATCGATTATGAATAGCTGCGGTCTAAACACTGACCCCTGTGGAACCACACTAGTTGAAACTTACCAAACTAAAATTGAATCAGTTGTTCTGATGCTCTTTTATGTTCATTAATCAATTCTCAATTGATGCTAATTTATTTTCCCCGGCCCTCAACTCCCATGTGCTGTAATTTTTTTCACTACCCTCCAATGTGGAACCTTTTTGAAAACATTCTGAAAATCTAAACCAACAACATCTATCGGTTCTTACTTAATATATTATTTAGGTCCTTAAACTCTCCCAGGTTTGTCAAAAATGATTTTCTTTTCCTAAATCCAGGTAGACTCATCCAAATCCAATCATTATTTTTGAAGTGGGCTGGAATTGTGTCTGCTTCTAATGGATTCACATTTGCTTTTGGTATTCTTTTCCTTTTTACACATATATGAGCTTTTACATTTCTCACTCATTTAGTGTCATAGTCTATTTTCTCAATGTCTTGCTTGGTCCTTATTTGTTAAAATGCTCTGAATCCTTAATTTACTTTCTTTTTGAAATTTAATAGGTATCTTCCTTAGATCCAATATGATCTTAGATTTGTTTTGTTACCCCTGGTTGGAACACTTTCCTTGGGGTGCTTCTGTGCTTTAAAAGAAGGTATTTTTATTGCTAATTACAGAGAGTGAAGTTAGCTAGTACGCCTCCGCCCTCATCCAGAAGCAAAATTAGCAGTGAGCTTAGAGCCAAAGTGAGCCTGAAAGTGCTATAGGGGTGGGCAAATATGAAACACAGTGAAGAACATCCCACCCAGTGGTGAGACCAGACAATCTGATTGTTATAAGAATGGAATCACACTCCTACCTGCACCAACTGTTTGATGGTGTGCACAGTGTAATATTATTGTCACCTGAATCTTTAACAAGTCATTTGACTATTAATTACTTGCTTATGGTGAGAGAGCTACTGACTTTAGCACCCACCAATGCTTCATGCTTTGGGAATGAGCTCAGGAGTGTACAGGAATGTTGCGGATTAGCCTACAATTGTTTATAATATTTATCCCCACCAAAACCATATGCTGCAGTGACCTGTGGTATCCCATCATCTTTATTTGTCTTTCGATGTTAACCATTGCTTCTCTACTGTCATACTTTTCATTTTGGGTCGTAATCCATCATAGCCAATTTTTCTCTTCACAGTTTCATAAGCCCCTTTGTTTATATTTAATATCATTATTTCTGATTGAACAACATCGCTTTCAAACTCAACGTAAGCTGCTACCATATACTCTGTTATAAATAAACCGGTTTATTGCACTTAAAAGAAACAGTAACTGTAGTCAGTTATACAAGAACTAATTTAAATAGTCTTATTACAAGTGTAAAACAAAAAGTCAACCTTTTTATAAATCATAATTAAACTCAGCATTCCAGATCTGTATTGAATTCAACTTTTGCCATCTGTTATGACAGGAATCTTCGGGGGGGTTTAAACTAATTTGGCAGGGGGATGGGATCCGGACTTGTAGTCCAGCAAGTAAGCTAGCTGTGTGTCAGGATGCCCAAGACTGTAGGGAGGCTGTGGAGAAGGTAGCACTGACAGGGACTACTTGCGGACACAGAGATGGGCTCAAGTGCGTATACTTCAACGCAAGGAGTATCAGAAATAAGGTGGGTGAACTTAAGGCATGGATCGGTACCTGGGACTACGATGTTGTGGCCATCACGGAAACGTGGATAGATGAGGGACAGGAATGGCTGTTGGAGGTTCCTGGTTACAGGTGTTTCAGTAAGATTAGGGAGGGTGGGAAAAAAGGAGGGGGGGTGGCATTGCTAATTAGAAATGGTATAACGGCTGCAGAAAGGAAGTTTGAGGGGGATCTGCCTCTGGAGGTAGTATGGGCTGAAGTCAGAAATAGGAAAGGTGCAGTCACCTTGTTGGGTGTTTACTATAGGCCCCCCAATAGCAGCAGAAATGTGGAGAAACAGATTGGGAAACAGATTTTGGAAAGGTGCAGAAGCCACAGGGTCGTAGTCATGGGCGACTTCAACTTCCCAAATATTGATTGGAAGCTCTTTAGATCAAGTCGATTGGATGGGGCGGTGTTTGTGCAGTGTGTCCAGGAAGCTTTTCTAACGCAGTATGTAGATTGTCCAACCAGAGGGGAGGCTATATTGGATTTGGTACTCGGTAATGAACCGGGACAAGTGGTGGGCTTGTTAGTGGGTGAACATTTTGGTGATGGTGACCACAATTCTGTGACTTTCACCTTGGTTATGGAGAGAGATAGATGCGCACAACAAGGTAGATTTTATAATTGGGGGAAGGGAAATTACGATGCTGTAAGGCAGGATTTGAGGAGCATACGTTGGGAGCATAGGCTGTCAGGGAAGGATGTGGTGGAAATGTGGAACTTTTTCAAAGAGCAGATACGACGTGTCCATGATATGTATGTACCTATCAGGCAGGAAAGAAATGGTCGTGTGAGGGAGCCTTGGTTGACGAGAGAGGTTGAATGTCTGGTAAAGAGGAAGAAGGAGGCTTACATAAGGTTGAGGAAACAGGATTCAGACAGAGCAGTGGAGGGATACAGGATAGCCAGAAGGGACCTGAAGAAAGGGATTAGGAGAGCTAAGAGAGGGCATGAAAAATCGTTGGCGGATAGGATCAAGGATAACCCCAAGGCATTTTATGCGTATGTGAGAAACCTGAGAATGACGAGAACGAGGGTAGGTCCGATCAAGGACAGTAGTGGGAGACTGTGTATTGAGTCGGAAGAGATAGGAGAGGTCTTGAACAAGTACTTCTCTTCAGTATTTACGAACGAGAGGGACCGTATTGTAGAAGAGGAGAGTGTGAAATGGACTGGTAAGCTAGAAGAGATACCTGTTAGGAAGGAAGATGTGTTGGACATTTTGAACAACTTGAGGATAGACAAGTCCCCCGGGCCTGACGGGATATATCCTAGGATTATGTGGGAAGCAAGAGAGGAAATTGCAGTACCGTTGGCAATGATCTTCTCGTCTTCACTGGCAACGGGGGTGGTACCAGGGGACTGGAGAGTAGCGAATGTTGTGCCCCTGTTCAAAAAAGGGAATAGGGATAACCCCGGGAATTACAGGCCTGTTAGTCTTACTTCTGTGGTAGGCAAAGTAATGGAAAGGGTACTGAGGGATAGGATTTATGAGTATCTGGAAAGACACTGCTTGATTAGGGACAGCCAGCACGGATTTGTGAAGGGTAGGTCTTGCCTTACAAGTCTTATTGAATTCTTCGAGGAGGTGACCAAGCATGTGGATGAGGGTAGAGCAGTGGATGTAGTGTACATGGATTTTAGTAAGGCATTTGATAAGGTTCCCCATGGTAGGCTTATGCGGAAAGTCAGGAGGCATGGGATAGAGGGAAATTTGGCCAATTGGATAGAAAACTGGCTAACCGGTCGAAGGCAGAGAGTGGTGGTAGATGGTAAATATTCAGCCTGGAGCCCAGTTACAAATGGAGTTCCGCAGGGATCAGTTCTGGGTCCTCTGCTGTTTGTAATTTTTATTAATGACTTAGATGAGGGAGTCGAAGGGTGGGTCAGTAAATTTGCAGATGATACGAAGATAGGTGGAGTTGTGGACAGTGAGGAGGGCTTATGTCAGCTGCAGAGGGACTTAGATATGATGCAGAGCTGGGCTGAGGAGTGGCAGATGGAGTTCAACCCTGCCAAGTGTGAGGTTGTCCATTTTGGAAGAACAAATAAGAATGCGGAATACAGGGTTAATGGTAGGGTTCTTAGTAAGGTGGAGGAGCAGAGGGATCTTGGGGTCTATGTACATAGATCTTTGAAGGTTGCAACTCAGGTGGATAGAGTTTGTAAGAAGGCCTATGGAGTATTATCGTTCATGAGCAGAGGGATTGAATTCAAGAGTCGTGAAGTGATGTTGCAGCTGTACAGGACTTTGGTTAGGCCACAGTTGGAGTACTGTGTGCAGTTCTGGTCGCCTCACTTTAGGAAAGATGTGGAAGCTTTGGAGAGGGTGCAGAGAAGATTTACCAGGATGTTGCCTGGAATGGAGAGGAAGTCGTACGAGGATAGGTTGAGAGTTCTCGGCCTTTTCTCGTTGGAACGGCGAAGGATGAGGGGTGACTTGATAGAGGTTTATAAGATGATCAGAGGAATAGATAGAGTAGACAGTCAGAAACTTTTTCCCCAGGTACAACAGAGTGTTACAAGGGGACATAAATTTAAGGTGAAGGGTGGAAGGTATAGGGGAGATGTCAGGGGTGGGTTCTTTACCCAGAGAGTGGTGGGGGCATGGAATGCGCTGCCCGTGGGAGTGGTAGAGTCGGAATCATTGGCGACCTTTAAGCGGCATTTGGATAGGTACATGGATGGGTACTTAATCTAGGTTAGAAGTTCGGCACAACATCGTGGGCCGAAGGGCCTGTTCTGTGCTGTATTGTTCTATGTTCTATGAATCGAACTCTGGTTCCTAGAACATTATCTTGGTCTCTGGATTAACAGTTCAGCAATAATATCACCTGGCCATTGCCTCCCCCTATAAATTATCTGTAAGGTGCTTAGAAATGTCTTAAGTTTACGCAAAAGACTATATAAATGGATACCTTTCTTAACTTTATTCATAGTGAAAGGTAATGTCCTTAGTGTTCTAGCCTTGCTGTTAAGATATGCTGTTTCATTGAGTAGATGATTCTTTGTTGTTTTCATAGGATTCAGAACAGCCCCTCTGCCCTTGGTATGACATTAGGACAGGCCAGTACAATCTCAGACTATTGGCTTTATTTTTAAATTATTTCTCAGATCAACATCCATTTCAGTCTCTTCATGTTGGTCCCCACCCCCTTCTAAAATACGTAACTGATGACAGCATATCTGGAACACTGAAAATCTCAGCCAATATTGTTCAGGATTTTGTTGCAAATGCAATGAAAATGTGACATTTGAAGTTGAATGGACTCAAGAATTTTATATTTCAATAATTAGAAACATATCTATCCAAATTAAGGTGATTGGAATTAAAGTACAGCTTATACTCATCCATCAGATAATTCGAGAATTATGGACACACAAACTGAAGTAGATAAGATTGACTTGTCCACCAACTAAATCTATGTGAAGGAATATTGTACCCTTATTCAGGAAGGGCTGCAAAGAAAAGCCTGGAACTATAGACCAGTAAGCCTAACATGTGTGGTGGGTAAGTTGCTTGAGAAGATTCTGAGACATAAGATGTACATGCATTTGGAAAGACAGGGTTTATTTAGGAGTAGTCAGCATGGCTTTGTGAGTGGGAGATCATGCCTTGCAAATTTGTTAGCGTTCGTCGATGAAGTGACCAGGAAAGGTTGACGAGGGCAGGGCGATAGATGTAGTCAATATGGATTTCAGTAAGGCACTTGATAAGATTCCACATGGTAGGCTTCTCTGGAAGGTTAGATCACATGTAATCCAGTGGGAGCTGGTAAACTGGATACACATTTGGCTTGATGGTAGGAAGCAGAGGGTAATAATGGAAGGATGCTTGTCGGTTTGGATGCCTGTGATTAGTGGAGTGCTTCAGAGGTTGGTGCTAGGCCCATTACTGTTTGTTATCTATATCAGTGATTTGGATGAGAATGTACAAAGCATGATTAGTAACTTTGCTGATGACACTAAAATAGGTGGTAGCATGGACAGTGAGGAAGGTTATCATAAATTGCAGCAGGACCTTGATCAGCTGGGGAAGTGGGCCGAGCAATGGCAAGTGGAGCTTAGTATCGATAAGTGTGAGGTCTTGCATTTTGGAAAGTCAAATCAAGGTAGGAGTTTCGTGGTGAATGCTAAGTCCGTAAGGAGTGTAGTGGAACAGAGGAATCTTGGAGTTCAGGGGTTCACAGTTCTCTGAAGGTGGAGTCACAGGTAGACAGGGCAGTGAAGAAGGCTTTTGGCACACTGGCCTTCATCAGTCAGGTACTGAGTATAGAAATTGGGAAGTTGTGTTGTAGATATGCAGGGCATTGGTGAGGCAGTGCTTGGAGTATTGTGTTCAGTTTTGGTCACCGTGTTATTGGAAAGATGTTATTAAACTGAAAAGAGTGCAGTAGACATTTACAAGGATGTTGCTTGGATTCAATGGTCTGAGTTATAGGGAGAGCTTGGACAAGCTAGGACTTTTATCTTTAGAGTGTAGGAGACTGAGGGAGGACCTTATCGAGGTGTATCAGATTATGAGAGGCATAGATAGGATGAATGCACTCAGTCTTTTCCTGTGGGTTGGGGAATTGAGGACCAGAGAGCATGAGTTTAAGGTTAGAGGGTAAAGAATAAAAGAGAACGTGAGGGGCAACTGTTTTATATGGAGGGTGGTATGCATATGGAATGAGCTGCCAATGGAAGTGGGTATATTAACAACATTTAAAAGACATTTGAACAAATACATGGATAGGAATGGATTAGAAGGATAAGGGCCAAGTGCAGGGAAATGGGATCAGCATAAATGGATACTTGTGATTTTTGAGAAGATTTGTTGTTCAGGTTGTAAGTTTGCTCGCTGAGCTGGTAGATTTGTTCTCAGACGTTCCATCACCATGCTGGGTAACATCATCAGTGAATCTCCGTTGAAGTGCTGGTGTTCTGTCCCGCAGACATGGGACTGCTGGGTAAGTGAGGCCTTTCAATACCCTTTAATCTCTGTACCAAACTAGTCGAATCGGAACCGGGGAACTGTTTATGACTCCTCTGAGAAAAACTAAGGGCACAGAAAGAAAAGAAACAGCTTTTAGATAAAAAGGACCAGCTCTGTGACACCTCCCCCCATTTTAAAAAAAAACATCAATATCAAAAGATGGCTTCATGTTTTTTTTTTATATAGATATTTTTATTAGAAATTTAACATTTTTACAAGTTTACAAAAATAAACAAAACTCTCAGATATAAACATTGATATACAATTAGCTCAAATATACAATAGCCAAAATTTGACAACAAAAAAAAACAAAAAAAAAACAAAACAAAACAAAACAACAACAAAAAAAACCCAAAAAAAAACAAACAGACAAAACTCAACTATCTACTAATCTAACCTACAACTAACCAGGGTGTATATTTAAGTCTCTTACATGCTCGGGATGTGTTAACATCAGATATGATAAAACCCGTATTCGTGCGGGATTCCTCCCCCGAGGGGCCGCGGACCAGCCAGGTTCGTAGTCTCAATTAAATAAAAGCCCTTGTTAGGATAGCCGAAATATCTGTATTTATGTAATTCAAAAAGGGCTGCCATATTTTATAAAATAATTCGGTCTTTCGGTGCACCATATTTGTAAGGAAGTCAAGGGGAATACATTCCATAATTAGTCTGTGCCAATTTGAAAGTCCAGGGGGGCCCTCCGCCACCCAGTTCATCAAAATATTTTTCCTTGCACAGAAAGAAAGAATAGAAAATAGTCTCTTCCCGTACGTGTCCAGGGAGGGAAAGTTCGAAAAGCCCAAGAGGAGAGATACGGGGTCCACTTTTATTTCCGTTCCTAAAATTTCTGTCAGGGTACTTGCTACTTTAGTCCAATATCCACGGATCTTATGACAGGTCCATAAGCAATGTACAAGAGTGCCCACCTCTATTTTGCATTTAGGACACATTGGAGATGCTCCTGCCTTAAATTTTGCCAATCGAACCGGTGCTATATGGGCCCTATGAAGTATCTTCAGCTGGATAGCCTGGGTTCTGTTACAAATAGTAATTCTTCTAGCATTTTCCCAGATATCATTCCACGTTTCTGTGGAGATTTCTAGTCCCAGATCCTGATCCCATGTTTTAAGCAGATTATCCATATCTCCCGATACTTCATCATGTAGCAAATGATAAATATTACTGACGGAAGATACCCCCACTGGTCGTAGGACACTACATTCTCTATCGGATTTATAAAGACTATCTAATAACGTAGTCTTCTTCTGTATAAAATCTCGAATTTGGAAGTATCGAAAGAGGTCTCCATTGGGTAATCCGAATTTCTGACGCAGCTGTCCGAAAGACATCAGGACCCCATCTTTAAATAAATCCCCAAGACATGAGATACCCCTGGCTCTCCAGAGTTTAAAAGTGGCATCTGTTAACCCCGGTTGGAATCCCCATGCTCCCACTATCGGTGCATAGGGGGATGTTTTATGTGAATTACCCTCATTTTGCCGCATTATATTCCAAGCCTTGATTGTATTCAGTATTATAGGGTTTTTACAGTGATCTGTAATGATTTTCCTCTTGTCTGAGAATAAAAGGTTAATAAGTGGGTATTTTACTTGAGAAGCCTCGATGTCCAACCAGATTGATTGTGGATCAGACAAGACCCAATCAGCTATATAACTTAATAGGGAACTTAATTGATATTTCCTAAAATCTGGGAAGTCCAATCCACCCCTTGCCTGTGGAAGCTGTAGCTTCTTCAGCTTAATGAGGGGTCGCCTATGGTTCCAGATAAAGGAACTCAGCCAGCCGTATAATTTACATAAAGCTGTCCTCGGCAGCATTACCGGAAGCATTCTCATAGGATATAGGAGACGGGGCAGGATATTCATTTTGATTAATGCTATTCTACCCAGCCAGGAAATTGGCAGGTCTCCCCATCGCTGGAGGTCCTGCCTTATCCTTTCCAATAAATACACAAAATTAGCCTTATACAACTGACCAAATACTGGAGTAATAAAAATGCCTAAATATAAGAAACCCTCCAGGGACCAGCGAAAGGGAAAAAGGGAACCGTCCGCTAAGCGGGGTATCACAGCAAGGCCACCCATTGGCATAGCTTCCGATTTTGAAAAATTAATTTTATAGCCTGAGAATGCACTAAATGTATTAATAACTTGGATTAAGCGAGGTATGGACATCAAAGGGTTACTGAGGAATAGAAGAACATCATCTGCATAAAGGGTAATTTTATGTTTACCTGTACCAATCCTTGGGGCCACTATGTTAGGATCAGCTCGTATAGCTTCTGCTAGTGGTTCAATTATTAGCGTGAATAACAATGGCGAGAGGGGACATCCCTGACGGCAGCCCCTACCCACACTGAAGCTATCCGAGCCTAATCCATTGGTAACCACAACTGCTTTGGGATCACTATACAATGTTGAGATCCATTTGGTAAACACCTGTCCAACACCAAACCTCTCCAATGTGTAAAACAAATATGACCATTCGACCCTATCAAATGCCTTTTCCGCGTCTAATGAAACCACTACTCCTGGTATCTTTCCCTGATGACAAGCTTGAATCATATTCAGAGCCCTTCTAACATTATTGGATGATCTACGGCCCTTAATAAACCCCGTCTGATCCTCCTTTATAATATGTGGCAGTATCCTTTCTAATCTCAGTGCTAACGTTTTAGAGAGGATTTTAAAATCTACATTTAGCAAGGATATTGGTCTGTATGATGTACAATCTTCTGGGTCCTTTCCTTTTTTGAGGATAAGAGAGATATTTGCCTCTTTCAGCGAAGGCGGGAGACAGCCCTGACTATATGCATAGTTATACATGTCCATAAGTGGACCAACCAGTATTTCTGTAAATTCTTTATAGAATTCAGCTTGAAAGCCATCTGGGCCCGGCGTCTTACCATTTTGAAGGTGCCTAATTGCATCAACTATTTCTTGGGGTGTAAGAGGAGCATTTAGGACCGATACTTGTTCCGGAGTTAGGTCTGGAAAAGTCAAATTTTTTAAAAATGACTGCATCCTCTTCGCCCTATCTTCACAATCCTGTGATTTATATAACTCAGAATAGAATTTTCTAAAGGTCGCATTAATCTTTTTATGATCATGAGTCAAAATACCCGTACTTTCCTTAATAGACATAATCGTCTGAGGGGCCTTTTTTTTCTTTGCAAGAAATGCTAAGTATCTACCCGGTTTGTCGCCATATTCATATAATCTTTGCTTTGCAAATAATATTTCCCTCTTAGCCGTTTGAGTAAGTGTAGTATTTAGAGCTGTCCTAAGAGCTGTAATCCTTTGCAATTTAATAATAGAGGGTCTATCAGTGTATGCTGTTTCAGCCGCTTTTAAGCGGGCTTCAAGCAAACGCTGTTGTTCTCCTTTTAATTTCTTCTGGGTCGCTGAGTAGGAGATGATCAAGCCTCGCGTGTAAGCTTTGATGGTCTCCCACATCATTGACGGGTTGCTAGCTGTACCTGAATTAATTTCTAAAAAAGTTTTAAATTCTTGAGAGAAGTACTTTACAAATTTACTATCTTTCATTAAGAAGGGGTCCATACGCCAATGCCGAGGGGATGTCCCACTGTTCCTCGCCTTAGTTTCCATATATACAGCAGCGTGGTCAGAAATTGCTATATTACCTATTTTACAGGATGATATGGAATTTAAAAAAATTGAGGGGGCAAAAAACATATCAATTCTGGTATGACATTTATGTGGATTAGAGTAGAAAGAAAAATCTCTACCCTGTGGATGAAGACATCTCCATACATCTACTAATCCTAATTCTTTGTTCAGATCCATCAATTGTCTAGATCTGGGAGATACTCCTGCAGTACTCTTGGGAATCCTGTCTATTTCCGGATCCATAATACAATTAAAGTCTCCCCCTATAATTATATGACGGGCATCAAAAGCCATCAATTTTGAGAAGGCTTCTGTTATAAATTTAAAGGGGTGTGCCGGGGGGCAGTACAAATTTAAAATCCCATATTCCTCTCCATTTATGAGAGCTTTAATCAAGATATATCGTCCAGATTCGTCTTTTATCTGCTTTAGGATTTTGAAAGGGAAATTCTTCCGAACAAGAATAACAACTCCCCTGCTTTTTGAGCTAAAAGAAGAAAAAAAGGCCTGATCAAATCCGCCCTGTCGTAATTTCAAGTGTTCTTTATCTGACAGATGCGTCTCCTGTAGGAGAGCTATATCAACTCTTTCCTTCTTAAGATTTGATAATATTTTCTTCCTTTTAAGTGGCGAATTACTCCCTTTGACATTCCAGGTGCACCACTTAACCGATTGATCAACCATAATCCTCTGGGCCAATCCGAGACCCCTCGGGAGGGGGAACCCTATCCAGAACATCCCGAGCATGGAACATGTAAAATTTACAAAAATAAACCCTCTTTAATACACCCACAACAATACAGTAAAAAACTATTTCTAAATAAAAAAAATATAAAACGTATCTAAGTGGAGACTTTCCCCCTTGTTCCCAGGGGGCATCACTTCCTCTCCAAAAATCCCTCATATCCTCTCCCAACCAATGCCCCACCCTTGACCCAGGCACTCCTCAATAAAGTGAGGAAAATTCAAATATAATACAAAGCTAGAGTTAACAGTGAGCACCCCACCCCCACCCCTACCAACACCTGGGTATATTTGGTAATGTTAATACCATATATAAACATATAACTATAAAATTACCAGTTCAACAAATAATAATTAAATATGATAATACAAAATAACGAAGGGAAAAACAACCCCGCTCCTAAAGACAGAGGTAAAATCGAATAAGGTAACCACCTCCCCCCACCAACATTAACCAAATCCCCCAACTTATATATACATATATATACATACACATACATATATATATATATATATATATATATACATACATACATACATACACACACATATACATACACCCCTCATATATACATAAAATAATAACAGAAAACAACTCCAAAGGGGGGGGGGGAGAAAATCAAATCCCTCTCCCCACCCCCCATAATAATATTAAGCAATAAGGTAAGAAAAAAAAAGGGAGGGGATATAAACCAAAACGGGGGGGGAAGGCAGACCAACATCCATTATGTCCTACAGTTTATCTAAGAGAGTCCAAGAATTCCTTAGCCTTTTCTGGTGATCCAAAGTTATATACAGAACCTTCATGGTTAAAGCGTAACATCGCTGGGTAGCGTAAGGAGTACTGTACATTTAAGTCCCTTAAACGCTTCTTCGCCTCGTCGAATGCTTTCCTCTTTCGAACCAGAGCCGGGGAAAAGTCCTGAAATAGCATGATCTTGGATCCTTTGTAGATCATAGCTTGGGGGTCTTTTCCGAGATTTCTAGAGGCTTCTAGGAGTATCTGCCTCTCCCTGTAGCTCTGCAGCCGGAACAGGACCGGGCGCGGGCGCTGGTTCGAGCCGGGCCCGCGTATTGCTACCCGGTAGGCCCATTCCACCCTTACCTGGCCTGATCCAGCTTGCAGATTTAAAAGTTGTGGCAGCCACTGCTCCAGGAATGCTGTAAGCTGGCCTTCCTCTTCCTGCTCGGGAAGGCGCAGCAAATGAATATTTTTTCGACCACCTCGATTATCGAGGTCGTCAATATGATTTTCCAAGGTCCGGACTCGCTGCTCGAGAGTCCGGACCTGATCCACGGCCGATTGAGCAGTTGTCTCCGAGGTCGCGGCCTTTAGTTCCGCCCCTCCGACTCGGCGTTGAATTTCTTCAATTTCACGGTCGTGCTTCTTCAGCGCGGCCGACAACGACTCCCAACGGTTCCTGGATTCGACGATAAAGGCATCGATCTTCGAGTCAAGCTTGGAAAGCATTTCTGCAAGACTTGCTACTGTAGGTAAGTCCCCCGGGGCGGCTGTGGACGCCTCTGCTGCAGCTGGAGAGTGTGGGGGAGGGGTTCCTGCTTGCTGAGAGCTGCGGGCTCCCTTCCCTTTAGTCATTTTAACTTAGGATAAAGTTGCTTAAATGTAGCTTAAATGTAATATTAAACCACTAATTCAGTTACTCAACTATTATAAATGAATTATAAATGATTTGGTGAGCTTGGTAGGGGGTAGGTGACCCACTGTGCCCAAGTCTTGGGAGGAGCACTATAGACTCAGTCTTACTGGGTCGCCGCCATCTTGGATCCCCCCCGGCTTCATGTTTAAAACTCTTCAAAAACAAACTGGTTATTCGTCTAAAACACACATATACACTGTACTAACTATAAACATGCAGACCCACATGCAAAATAAGGCCGTGGCACACCCGCCACCAAACACCTCCCATATCTCAATCGAGCCTCGGTAACGCATTGGCAATCACATTTTTGCGACCTGGCATTTTTGTTTTTAAATGTTTCCACAAATGTCAATGGGTTATGATCAGTGTGTATGATTGTCTCAAATGCATTGCTGGTAATATAAACACTGAAATGTTGTAATGCCAATACAAAGTCTCTTTCTCCACTGTTGAATATTTCTGTTGATGAACGTTCAATTCCCTGGAAAAGATGGGTCTTTCGGTTCCCTCATCATCCTTCTGCAGGAACACCGCACCGCAGCGGCACCCACATCACTGGCATTGATAGCCACCTTGAAAGGCTTCATGTAATCCGGTGTGGCTAATACTGTGACAATGGTTAACACGGCTTTTAGGCTGTCAAATGCCTTTTGACAGTCCACTGTCCACTGAAACTTCTTGCCCTGTTTAACAGTTTGGTGAGTGGAACAACCACACTGTTAAAGTTTGGAACAAACGTTAGGTAAAATTCACTCAATCCCAGGAACTGTAGTACGCTCTTTTCGTCATTCCCCAATGACTTTTGTTTTTGCATCCCATGGGGTCATTTATCCATGTCCAATAACACGGCCCAGGAAGGTGACTTGGGCTTTGGCAAACTCACTTTTAGCTAGGATTACCACCAAGTCTGCCTTCCGAAGTCGATCGAACAATTCCGATAAACACAGTATATGTCCCTTCCATGAGTGAGTAAAAATCATCAGGTCATCAATGTACACCACACAGTTGGATAATCTGGCAATGATCTTCTTCGTCAGTCTCTGAGATGTGGCTGGAGCGTTTTTCATACGAATGGCCTGACTTTGAACTGATATAGTCCATTTGGCATTACGAAAGCCGAAATTGCCTTTGCTCTCTCTGACAGAGGTACTTTCCGGTAGCCTCTGAGTAAGTCCAACTTAGAACTGTAAGTTGATTGTTCCATTTATTTGACAGTCCTCCAACCGTGTAATTGGATATGCATCAGTCTTTGTAACAACATTGACTTTGCGATAGTCCACACATAACCGTTGGGTACCATCTGGCTTTGACACCATGACTTTGGGTGAGCTCCAGTCACTGTAACTCACTTCGATTGTGCCACCTTGGAGCATGCACTCTATCTCCTTCTGAAACTGTGCCAACTTTAGCGGGTTATGCCTATAAGGATGTGGCTTAATCGGAACAGTGTCTCCTATCTCTAGATCATGCACAATTAGGTTAGTGCTTCCCTGTTTATTTCTCCATATCTCCCCACGTGATAGTAATAACTCTTTCAGGTCGTTTCAAATTTCTTGTGGAAGGTAACTCAATAATTTATCCCAATTTTTGACAACTTCCTCATTGTCCAATTTGATTTGAGGAATGTCCAATTCAAAATCCACTAAACTTGTTTTTCCCTTCTGTGCTGTAATCATGAACACCTTCTCCTCTTGCATTCTTTCCTGATCAAAATACCTTTGGAAAATATTCACATGACACACTCTGTGCGAGATTACTTCCTGTCTGGAGTCCATATCAAGTAGTTCACCTCACTCAATTTCCTCTCGATTTGATAAAGTCATAGAGATGTACAGCATGGAAACAGACCCTTCGGTAGGGGACCTGTGCAATCAATCAAGACTCTTGTGAAAGGTTCCTCAAATGCTAGAATAGGTATTAAAGGTGCAGGTTTTATTACTGCCTGTAGTTTTCCGATTAGCAGACATGTATGACACATTTGGCAAAATTTAACTGCATCATTGTGTAGTCCAAGTCAGTAAAAATGTCTTTGTATTTTAGCCAGTGTTTTCCTCACCTCTAAAAGACCTCCATTTGGTAGCTCATGCGCCACTTGCAGCACCTCCTTTCTATACTCTTCTGGCAAAACAATTTGTAGAGTCATAGAGATGTACAGCATGGAAACAAACCCTTCAGTCCAACTCGTCCATGCCAACCAGATATCCCAATCTAGTCCTACCTGCCAGCACCTGGCCCATACCCCTCCAAACCCTTCCTATTCACATACCCATCCAGATGTCTTTTAAATATCGCAACTGTACTAGCTTCCACCACTACTTCTGGCAGCTCATTCCATGCACGTACCACCCTCTGCGTGAAAAGGTTGCCTCTTCGGTCTCTTTTATATCTTTCCCTTCTCAACCTATGCCTGAAACTCTGTCCATTCCTCATCTGCTTGAATATGTGATGGTCTCCGTTTCCTCATTAAGACATCATTTGTTAAGTAATAACTCACAGGGATGCATTTGCACTCTCTGAATGCCTTTTTCTTATCTGATCAAAAGAAGTCTTGGATAAAGCTAACTCAGCTTCCTTATCTCTGCATTTTGATCTGTCCTGCTTCAACTTGTGCCTCTGTGATCCTATGATCACACAGTCTGGGAAAATTCCTGGATAATTATTCTTCTTTTCTTCAGTTGCCTGTGTCCCCACTGACTTTTCAACAAGAGTAAGCAGCATGCCTACCGGTGAATCAACTATATCATTTGCAAGGACAAATTGTATTCCTGGAGTTGTAAGTTTGTCCAGTACTCTTACCACAAATTCTCCTGTCTTCTCTGGACTCTCTTGCCTCACTTTACATGACTGAGCACTTTTTGTCTCACCATGAATTCCTGTTACCAGTACTTTTTCTGGCAATAGTCCCTCAGGAGTACACACCCCCTCATCCTTCAGCATTACAGACCGAGAGGATCCTGTGTCCCTTAATATTGTCCCCTCTTTACCTGCTACTCCTGGCCTATGTGAATAAACGTAACCCTTGCATGTGTATTTTTTAAGCAGATCTGGCACTTCCTCCTTAAATCAACCTCTGATCATCTTTGAGGCAGTTGTCTAACTTCCCTTGTGATTTTTGTTAATAGTCCAAAAAATCCTCCCAGACTTGTCTGGTTTTCCTACCTCTGGCTTTCTGCTAGCCCACCAACACTGATTTTACATGGCCCACTTTATGACAATGAAAGCACCTGAGCTTTTTAACTCCTTTGTCTCCCTCAAGGGTTTCTTTTTTACCCTGTGGTAAGTTGTCTTTATGATCTTCACTGAGATTTACCTTGCCCCTTCTACATGAGGATATCTCTCTGCCCCAGTTTCTATTCCTCATGGACTGAACTTGATCCTGGAAGCCAAACCAAGTTTTATGGACCAGCTCATAATCATCAGCCCCTTCAGCTGCCAACCTTGCCATTTTAACTGTCTGCTCTTCCACATGAGTTTGCACTACTTCCTGGCAAAGGTTACCTTCAGCCTTTGTTTCCAGCCTTTTAAGCTGATTTTGCTTTTAATTGTCAGTTTTAGAAGTTCTCTTTCTTTTTCTTTGTCTTCTGCTGCTCTCTCCATTCCCCCTCTTTTGCTGCCCGTTCGTTTTCCCTCTCTTCTGCTGCTCTCTTTTTCCCTCTCTTCTGCTTTTATTCATAACTCAAACCGTTTCATTTCTGCTGCCCTTTCCTTTTCTCTCACCTCCAACTTGAGCTGCTTCATTTGCAATTGAATTCTTGCCATCTCTATAGATTCTGATGGTTTCTCTAGCAAGTTTTACTTTTGTCGGCGGTAGTTGGAGTGGGAGGTATGACAGTGAGGACCAGAGGCCTGACTGGAAGGTAAATTTTAAAAGATATAAAGGTTTGCCTTGTGTATAGACAGAGCAGACATGGGACTGCTGGGTAAGTGAGGCTTTATATTCAGGTAAAGCAGTGTTGCTTTACCTGAAACACTACTCTATAGTGTCTCTCACGTGTTGTCCTCCTCTAACCAAAACAAAATTCTTTGCACCCAGTGGTAGGTGACTGAATTCTTGTTCTTTTAGTTTTTCAGTAGTCTTGTCGGGAATTTAGAATAGTAGGAATAGAGGTTAGGGTTGTTTAATGTTCCTCCTGCAGAATGTGGGAGGTAAGGGTCACCAGTAGTGTCCCTGCTGACTGCATCTGTGGGAGGTGCACCCAACTCCAGCTCCTTGAAAACCGCTTTAGGGAACTGGAGCTGGCGCTGGATGAACTTCAGATCATTCAAGGGGTGGGGTGTGTGTGTGTGTTATTGAGAGGAGTTACAGAGACGTAGTTGCACCTCAGGTAAAAGAAGGTAGATGGGTTACCATCGGGGGTTGGAAAGGGAAATGGCAGGCAGTGCAGGGATCTCCTATGGCCATTCCTCTTAACAACAAATGTACAGTTTAGATACTGTTTGCGGGATCGACTTACCAGGGGTAAGCAATGGGGCACAGGTCTCTGGCACAGAATCTGTCCCTGTTGCGCAGAAGGGAAGTAGGAAGGGGAGCAGAGCATTAGTCATTAGGGATTCCATGGTTCGGGGGACAGATGGGAGGTTTTGTGGGAATGAGAGAGACTCATTCTTTGGTGTATTGCCTCCCAGGTGCCAGGATTCGTGATGTCTCTGATCGTCTTTTTGGGATCCTTGCAGGGGAGGGGGTACAGCCCCATGCCGTGGTCCACTTAGGCACCAATGACATAGGTAGGAAGAGAGATGGGCATTTAAAGCAGAAATTCAGGGAGCTAGGGTGGAAGCTTAGAGCTAGAATAAACAGAGTTGTTATCTCTGGTTTGTTCCCCATGCCACGTGTTAGCAAAGCAAGGAGTAGGGAGAGAGAGAGGAGTTGTACACGCGGCTACAGGGATGGTGCAGAATGGAGGGCTTGGGTTTCCTGGATAATTGGGGCACTTTCTGGGGTAGGTGGGACATCTACAAATAGGATGGTTTTCACCTGAACCAGAGGGGTACCAGTATCCTGGGGGGGGGGGGGTGGGGTTGGAATTTGCTAATACTGTTCAGGATGGTTTAAACTAATTTAGCAGGGGGATGGGAACCAAAGTTGTAGTTCGAGTATACGGAGGATGAGAGTAGTGATGTCAGAACTAAGATTTGAAGGTCGCAGGAAGGCCCCAGCAGGCAAGAAGTTGGTTTGAAATGTCTCTACTTCAACAGCAGAAACATCCAGAATAAGGTAGGTGAACTTGCAGCATGGATTGGTACATGGGATTTTGATGTTGTGGTCATTTCAGAGACATGGGTAGTTTCAGTAAGAACAGAGAAAATGACAAAAGAAGGGGTGGTGTGGCACTGTTAGTCAAGGACAATATTACGGTTGCAGAAAGGACATTTGAGCACCACTTTACTGAGGTAGTATGGGCTGAGATTAGAAACAGGAAAGGAGAGGTCAACCTGTTGGGAGTTTTCTATAGGCCACCAAATAGTTCAGAGATGTAGAGGATAGCATAGCAAAGATGATCCTCAATAGGAGCGAGAGTGACAGGGTAGTTATTATGGGGGTCTTTAGCTTTCCAAATATTGACTGGGACATGCTATAGTTCAAGTACTTTAGATGGGTCAGTTTTTGTCCAATGTGTGCAGGAGGGTTTCCTAACACACTATGTAGACAGGTGAACAAGGGATGAGGCCACATTAGATTTGGTACTGGGTTATGAACCCAGCCAGGCATTCGATTTTGGAGGCAGGTGAGCACTTTGGTGAAAGTGACCACAATTCGGTTATGTTTACTTTAGTGATGGAAATAGGTATATACACAGGGCAAGAGTTATAGCTGGGGGGAAAGCAATTATGATGTAATTGGTCAAGATTCAGGATGCATAGGATGGGGAAGGAAACTGCAAGGGACGGGCACAATTGAAATGTGCAGCTTATTCAAAGACCAGCTACTGCAGGTCCTTCATAAGTATGTACTGGTCAAGCAGGGAGGAAGTTGTCACGTGTGAGCCATGGTTTACTCAGGAAGTTGAATCTCTTTGTCAAGGGGAAGAAGAAGCTTATATTAGGATGTGGTGTGATGGCTCAGTTAGGGTGCTTGAGAGTTACAAGTTAGCCAGGAAAGACCTAAAGAGAGAGAGCTAAGAGGAGCCAGGAGAACCCGAAGGCTTTCTATAGCTATATCAGGAATGAATAAAATGACAAGAGTAAGATTAGGGCCAATCAAGCATAGTAGTGGGAAGTTGTGCATTGGTCAGCAGAGATAGGGAAGTGCTAAATGAATATTTTTTGTCAGTATTGACATTAGAAAAAGACAATGTTGAGGAGAATCCTGAGTACTAGACTAGACTGGATTGAGGGCATAAGGAGGAGGAGTTAGCTGTTTTTACACTTTTCAGAATTGCTAAGTCCCCTGGGCTGGATGGGATTTATCCTAGGATTCTCTGGAAAGCCAGGGAGACGATTGTCGAGCCTTTGGCTTTATCTTTATGTCGTCATTGTCTACAGGAATAGCGCCAGAAGACTGGAGGATCGCAAATGTTGTTCCCTTGTTCAAGAAGGGAAGTAGAGACAACCCTGGTAATTGTAGACCTGTGGGTAAACTGTTGGAAAGGGTTATAGGAGATATTATTTATAATCTAAAGATGAATAGAGATTAGGGATAGTCAACAAGATTTTGTGAAGGATGGGTCGTATCTCTCAAACATTATTCAGTTCTTTGAGAAGATGACCGAACAGGGGGGTGAGGGTAAAGTGGTTGATGTGGTGAGTACGGATTTCAGTAAGGCATTTGATAAGGTAGGCTTGGAGAAAATATGGAGGCATGGGAATGAGGGTGATTTAGTGATTTAGATCAGAAATTGGCTTGCTAAAAGAAGACAGAGGGTGATGCTTCATGGGAAATATTAATCCTGGAGTTCAGTTACTAGTGGGGTACTGCAAGGATCTGTTTTGGGTCCACTGTTGTTTTTCATTTATATAAATGACCTGGATGAGGGCACAGAAGGATGGGTTAGTAAATTTGTGGATGACACTAAGATTGGTAGAGTTGTGGATCTTGACAAAGGTTGTTGTAGATTACAGAGAGACATAGATAAGCTGCAGAGCTGGGCTGAGAGGTGGAAAATTGAGTTTAATGCAGATAAGTGTGAGGTGATTCACTTTGGAAGGAGTAACAGGAATGCAGAATACTGGATGGTAAGGGTAAGATTTTTGGTAGTGTCGATGAACAACCAGACCTCGGCCTCTCAATACCTCGATTCTTGAAAGTTGCCGCCCAGGCCCAGGTTGATAAGGTTGTTAAGAAGGCACATGGTGTGTTGGCTTTTATTGGTAGAGGGATTGATTTTCGGAACCACGAGGTCGTGCTGCAGCTGTACAAAACTCTGGTGCAGCCCCATTTGGAATATTGCGTACAGTTCTGGTCACTGCATTATAGGAAGGATGTGGAAGCTTTGGAAAGGGTTCAGAGGAGATTTACTAGAACGTTGCCTAGTATGGTGAGAAGTTCTTACAAGGAAAGGCTGGGGGATTTGATGCTGTTTTCGTTAGAGAGAAGAATATTGAGAGGTGACTTAATTGAGACATATAAAATCGTCAGAGGGTTCAATAGGGTGGATAGTGAGAGCCTTTTTCCTCAGATGGTAATGGCTAGCACGAGTGGACATAGCTTTAAATTAAGAGGTGATCGATATAGGACAGATGTCAGAAGTAGTTTCTTTACTCAGAGTAGTAGGGGTGTGGAACGCATTGCCTGTAACAGTTGTAGACTCACCAGCATTGAGGACATTTAAATGGTCATTGGATAGGCATATGAACAAGACTAGAATAGTGTAGGTTAGATGGGCTTCAGATGTCGGTGCAACATTAAGGGCCAAAGGGTCTGGCCTGCACTGTAATGTTCTATGTTCTATTAATTTTAAATGCTGACCTACTGCTGTAATTATCTCTCCTTTCCTCACAGAAGCAGGCAGGTCCATTCCCAGCTGGTCTGCTAATTCCTGCAGCTTGGTCTTATTCACCTTTTGCAAAACTTCCAAAGTTACCGCATCCACCTCCAGAAAACTTGTGGCAACTGAAAGAGCCATTACTATCCCAAACTTTGTCTCCCCAACCAAAACAACCCCCAAGCTAAAGACACTAACACCTTTCACTTGCTATTAAACATCCCAATCTGTTATGAACTCGGCCAGACCACTCAAAACATTCTTAAACAGGCAGCCCAGACCATAACTTTGCAATTTGTTTCGGTAAGTGTACAGTGAAAATTACCCGGAGTAAGTTAGCTCGGTTGACTACCAGGTTTTAAAACAGATGAAAATTTATTCACATAATTACACAATGAAACACAAAGAACAGAATAAAGAGCCTTGACAAAACTCAGTCTATCCAAACTAGACTTAATTATGTTATTCTGAATATAGACAACAGTCCCAGCAAGCAAACCCCCTTAAACAACAGTGAAAATGGAACAAATGCTCACAGGTTGAAGTTAGAAGGGCAGAGAGAGAGAGAGCCTGTTTCCATGCAGCTGAAATCCTAACTAGTTCTGGACTGAACCGCTCAGCTAGAGAGCATCCAAGGAGCAGGAGAATTGACATTCCTGAAGAAGGGCTTATGCCCAAAACGTCGATTTTCCTGCTCCTTGGATGCTGCCTGACCTGCTGCGCTTTTCCAGCAACACATTTTTCAGTTCTGATCTCCAGCATCTGCAGTCCTCACTTTCTCCCCACTCAGCTAGAGAGCTGACCACTCCCCCTTTCGTGATACAGGTCACTTCTAAACCATGACCACTTTGGCCTGAATTCTTAATTGTTTACATATAAACAAAAAAGGCCTCTCAATACCCTTTAATCTCTGTACCAAACTAGTCTAATCGGAACTGGGAGCTGTTTACAACCCTTCTGAGTAAAAAACCAAGCACACAGTGTCCTTGAGAAAAGGAACAGCTTTTAGAAAAATGGGGCCAGTACTTTGACAGATACTTGTGATAGTTGATAATGTCTTTTAGTGGCTACTTGGTACTCGTGTATCCTGGTGGCTAGTTTCCTGCCCATCTATCCAATGTAATGTTTGTTGCAGTCCTTGCAGGGTATTTTGTAGATGGACATTTTGATCGGTATGGAGCAATTTGGGCCAAAGGGCCTGTCTCCGTTCTGTAGGCCTCTATGGCTCAATCACTCTAATTTATTTCAAAGCAGTTTCAAATCTAATCTCATGCTTCTTGTTCAATTTTAAGGTGTGGGCATAAATGCTGTTATATTTGCAGTATTTGGCATCATTTCATATACCTGCATCCTCGCCTACAGTCTGTACTACCTGTTTGCGTCCTTCCAATCACCCCTACCATGGGCAGATTGCTTCAGTTGGTGGGGAGTAGATGAAACATGCAGCAGGACTCCCAAAGGTACGGTGCTCAATTCTGTTGGGACTGATTACTCATTCTGTCAATCTGAATGAGTGAGAGAAATGGACAATCATTTGTGACCATACAGTAGAACATCTTGCATAGATGTCAGTAGCAAGAATGTTATTGAGTCACTGGACTTCCAAGGATAATCAATGATACCTTTTTGTGACTATAGTGTAAGCTTTAATGAAAACCGTAATTTCTGTTGCAGGGAATTTAGTACACTTTGGGCTATAATTGTAAATTGTCTGAATTCTGACCTGAATTTCAACTTTTTCATGTTCTTAATGTTTTTAATGTTCTGACTGTCGTCTTCAGACAGGGAATTACACTGTACAATCTGTCTGTGCCCAGTTGAGGTGGGATGCAAGCTTCTTGCTGCCTGCTCATCAACATGGTTGCCAGGATCACATTGCTTTATGACACAGGAACAGACCATGTGGCAATTGAAATTCTGTAATTCAACAGGGGGGAGTGAGGGCTGCAGCAGAGATGTGTAAGTGTTGGGTGGTCTGGTATTTGTTCCCCTCATACAAAGATGACATTTTTTGCTCTTGAATACAAAGCACTCTGTTGGCCTGCTCCTTCTGACGGACACTGCTCTGTAATGGCACTGGACAGCTATGATGGTCATGGGCAACACACAATTGGCTGGCTATGCCTATTGGAGTCAAAATCTATGGTGTCGGGAAAGCACAGCAGGTCAGGCAGCATCCAAGGGGCAGGAGAGCCAATGTTTCGGGCAGAAGCCCTTCATTTGGAATGGGGTTTATGTCTGAAACATCGACTCTTGGACTCCTTGGAGGCTGTCTGACCTGCTGTGTTTTTCCAGTACCACATGTTTTGACTCTGACTCTCCACCATCTGCAGTCCGCACTTTCTTCAATGCCCTGTTGGT
>NW_028270359.1:212500-216142 GCF_037043375.1 Chiloscyllium plagiosum | reverse complement strand
AAACTCTCCCTGTCTGTTCTAAGAGTCGGTCAGAGACCTGTGTGGAGGTCTCTTGACACGATTGGAGGGCGGGCAAATCCCCACGTTGACTCCGGCCGTCCCTCCACAGGCGCTCGTGTCCAAAATGAAGGCGAGAGACGCGAGTGGCCTGGTTCCCTTGGGTGCTGCCAGGAAGGATGCGGGCTGACCCTTGCCTGAGCACTCCCTAAAGCCTCTTACGAGTCGAGGGCCGGCCTCGGGCGCCGCACGACCGGCTCTGGGAGTGGGTGGCCGCTATTGTGAATAGGCTGGTCCTTCCCGCTGCCACCCGGCCAAGTGCGACGGCTCTGCCGCCCTGCGGTGCTCGTCACCCAGGTTTGGGGAACTCGGTCAGAGGCTGTGGCGGGGGGTCTCTTGACACGATTGGAGGACGGGCCATCCCCACGTTGACTCCGGCCGTCCCTCCACAGGCGCTCGTGTCCAAAATGAAGGCGAGAGACGCGAGTGGCCTGGTTCCCTTGGGTGCTGCCAGGAAGGGTGCGGGCTGACCCTTGCCTGAGCACTCCGTAAAGCCTCTTACGAGTCGAGGGCCGGCCTCGGGCGCCGCACGACCGGCTCTGGGAGTGGGTGGCCGCTATTGTGAATAGGCTGGTCCTTCCTGCTGCCATCCGGCCAAGTGCGACGGCTCTGCCGCCCTGCGCTGCTCGTCACCCAGGTTTGGGGAACTCGGTCAGAGGCCGTGGCGGGGGGTCTCTTGACACGATTGGAGGACGGGCCATCCCCACGTTGACTCCGGCCGTCCCTCCACAGGCGCTCGTGTCCAAAATGAAGGCGAGAGACGCGAGTGGCCTGGATCCCTTGGGTGCCGCCAGGAAGGGTGTGGGCTGACCCTTGCCTGAGCACACGTTAAAGCCTCTTACGAGTCGAGGGCCGGCCTCGGGCGCCGCACGACCGGCTCTGGGAGTGGGTGGCCGCTATTGTGAATAGGCTGGTCCTTCCCGCTGCCATCCGGCCAAGTGCGACGGCTCTGCCGCCCTGCGGTGCTCGTCACCCAGGTTTGGGGAACTCGGTCAGAGGCCGGTGCGGGGGGTCTCTTGACACGATTGGAGGACGGGCCATCCCCACGTTGACTCCGGCCGTCCCTCCACAGGCGCTCGTGTCCAAAATGAAGGCGAGAGACGCGAGTGGCCTGGATCCCTTGGGTGCCGCCAGGAAGGGTGTGGGCTGACCCTTGCCTGAGCACACGTTAAAGCCCCTTACGAGTCGAGGGACGGCCTCGGGCGCCGCACGACCGGCTCTGGGAGTGGGTGGCCGCTATTGTGTATAGGCTGGTCCTTCCCGCTGCCATCCGGCCAAGTGCGACGGCGCTGCCGCCCTGCGGTGCTCGTCACCCAGGTTTGGGGAACTCGGTCAGAGGCCGGTGCGGGGGGTCTCTTGACACGATTGGAGGACGGGCCACCCCCACGTTGACTCCGGCCGTCCGTCCACAGGCGCTCGTGTCCAAAATGAAGGCGAGAGACGCGAGTGGCCTGGATCCCTTGGGTGCCGCCAGGAAGGGTGTGGGCTGACCCTTGCCTGAGCACACGTTAAAGCCCCTTACGAGTCGAGGGACGGCCTCGGGCGCCGCACGACCGGCTCTGGGAGTGGGTGGCCGCTATTGTGTATAGGCTGGTCCTTCCCGCTGCCATCCGGCCAAGTGCGACGGCGCTGCCGCCCTGCGGTGCTCGTCACCCAGGTTTGGGGAACTCGGTCAGAGGCCGGTGCAGGGGTCTCTTGACACGATTGGAGGACGGGCCACCCCCACGTTGACTCCGGCCGTCCGTCCACAGGCGCTCGTGTCCAAAATGAAGGCGAGAGACGCGAGTGGCCTGGATCCCTTGGGTGCCGCCAGGAAGGGTGTAGGCTGGCCCTTGCCTGAGCACACTGTAAAGCCTCTTACGAGTCGAGGGTCGGCCTCGGGCGCCGCACGACCGGCTCTGGGAGTGGGTGGCCGCTATTGTGAATAGGCTGGTCCTTCCCGCTGCCATCCGGCCAAGTGCGACGGCTCTGCCGCCCTGCGCTGCTCGTCACCCAGGTTTGGGGAACTCGGTCAGAGGCCGGTGCGGGGGGTCTCTTGACACGATTGGAGGACGGGCCATCCCCACGTTGACTCCGGCCGTCCGTCCACAGGCGCTCGTGTCCAAAATGAAGGCGAGAGACGCGAGTGGCCTGGATCCCTTGGGTGCCGCCAGGAAGGGTGCGGGCTGACCCTTGCCTGAGCACACGTTAAAGCCTCTTACGAGTCGAGGGTCGGCCTCGGGTGCCGCACGACCGGCTCTGGGAGTGGGTGGCCGCTATTGTGAATAGGCTGGTCCTTCCCGCTGCCACCCGGCCAAGTGCGACGGCTCTGCCGCCCTGCGGTGCTCGTCACCCAGGTTTGTGCAACTCGGTCAGAGGCCGGGGCGGAGGTCTCTTGACACGATTGGAGGACGGGCCATCCCCACGTTGAATCCGGACGTCCCTCCACAGGCGCTCGTGTCGAAAATGAAAGGCGAGAGAGACGTGAGTGGCCTTGGTTCCCTTTGGGTGTTGCCAGGAAGGATGCGGGCTGACCCTTGCCTGAGCACACCCATGTTTGTGCAACTCGGTCAGAGGCCGGGGCAGAGGTCTCTTGAAACGACTGGAGGGCGGGCAATCCCCACGTTGAATCCGGCCGTCCCTCCACAGGCGCTCGTGCCGAAATTGAAGGCGAGAGAGGCGAGTGGCCTTGCTTCCCTTGTGTGTTGCCAGGAAGGATGTGGTCTGACCCTTGCCTGAGCACACCAAGGTTTGTGCAACTCAGTCAGAGGCCGGGGGCAGAGGTCTCTTGAAACGACTGGAGGGCGGGCAATCCCCACGTTGAATCCGGCCGTCCCTCCACAGGCGCTCGTGCCGAAATTGAAGGCGAGAGAGGCGAGTGGCCTTGCTTCCCTTGTGTGTTGCCAGGAAGGATGTGGTCTGACCCTTGCCTGAGCACACCAAGGTTTGTGCAACTCAGTCAGAGGCCGGGGGCAGAGGTCTCTTGAAACGACTGGAGGGCGGGCAATCCCCACGTTGTATCCGGCCGTCCCTCCACAGGCGCTCGTGTCGAAAATGAAAGGCGAGAGACGCGAGTGGCCTTGGTTCCCTTGGGTGTTGCCAGGAAGGATGTGGTCTGACCCTTGCCTGAGCACACCAAGGTTTGTGCAACTCAGTCAGAGGCCGGGGCAGAGGTCTCTTGGAACGATTGGAGGGCGGGCAATCCCCACGTTGAACCCAGCCGTCCCTCCACAGGCGCTCGTGTCGAAAATGAAAGGCGAGAGACGCGAGTGGCCTTGGGTGTTGCCAGGAAGGATGAGGGCTGCCCCTTGCCTGAGCACACCAAGGTTTGTGCAACTCCGTTCAGAGGCCGGGGCAGAGGTCTCTTGAAACGACTGGAGGGCGGGCAATCCCCACGTTGTATCCGGCCGTCCCTCCACAGGCGCTCGTGTCGAAAATGAAAGGCGAGAGAGGCGAGTGGCCTTGGTTCCCTTGGGTGTTGCCAGGAAGGATGTGGTCTGACCCTTGCCTGAGCACACCAAGGTTTGTGCAACTCAGTCAGAGGCCGGGGCAGAGGTCTCTTGGAACGATTGGAGGGCGGGCAATCCCCACGTTGAATCCGGCCGT
>NW_028270359.1:185000-200000 GCF_037043375.1 Chiloscyllium plagiosum | reverse complement strand
GCGGCTGTGGTTGGCTTCAATTAGTCGTGGGGGCTTAATTATCGCCCAGGGGAGCATGCCCCGGTAGTGTGGCCGGGGACGGAGTGCCTTTTGAAGGGGGTGTTTCTGAATTTGGATCCTTTTTGAGTAGCATTGTCGGATGGGTGTGATTTTGAAGGGTGTGTTGGCCGGCGGTGGGGCCAGGCTTAGGGTGAGTGTCCCGCCTTCGGGAGCGGACCGGCCCGCGCGTTCGGGCCGATTTTCGTGCATTTCCCAAGTCGGCAAGTGGTCCAAACTGTGATGGGAGCGAACTTGACTGCTCATACCGGCTTTGCGTGCTCGGGGCCGGCTAGCCCGGCCGGATTTGACCCGGTGGTTCAGCCGAAGGTCTCGACTTTGAGAGCGGACCGGCCCCCGCGTTCGGGCCGATTTTCGTGCATTTCCCAAGTCGGCAAGTGGTCCAAACTGTGATGGGAGCGAACTTGACTGCTCATACCGACTTTGAGTGCTCGAGGCCGGCTAGCCCGGCCGGATTTGACCCGGTGGTTACAAATCAGTAAACAACGTCACTTAGAATTTATTTCAGTCAGTACCAATCAGTAACCCGTGACACTTAGACTTTTTTAGGGTCCAAACTGTGATGGGAGCGAACTTGACTGCTCATACCGACTTTGAGTGCTCGAGGCCGGCTAGCCCGGCCGGATTTGACCCGGTGGTTACAAATCAGTAAACAACGTCACTTAGAATTTATTTCAGTCAGTACCAATCAGTAACCAACGACACTTAGAGTTTTATTCAGTCAGTACAAATCAGTAACCCGTGACACTTAGAATTTTTTAGGGTCCAAACTGTGATGGGAGCGAACTTGACTGCTCATACCGACTTTGAGTGCTCGAGGCCGGCTAGCCCAGCCGGATTTGACCCGGTGGTTACAAATCAGTAACCAACGACACTTAGAATTTTTTTGAGGCAGTACAAATCAGTAACCAGTGACACTTAGAATTTTTTAGGCTCAGTACAAATCAGTAACCAGTGACACTTAGACTTTTTTTAGGGTCCAAACTGTGATGGGAGCGAACTTGACTGCTCATACCGACTTTGAGTGCTCGGGGCCGGCTAGCCCGGCCGGATTTGACCCGGTGGTTACAAATCAGTAACCGACGACACTTAGAATTTTTTTGAGGCAGTACAAATCAGTAACCAGTGACACTTAGAATTTTTTAGGCTCAGTACAAATCAGTAACCAGTGACACTTAGACTTTTTTTAGGGTCCAAACTGTGATGGGAGCGAACTTGACTGCTCATACCGACTTTGAGTGCTCGGGGCCGGCTAGCCCGGCCGGATTTGACCCGGTGGTTACAAATCAGTAACCGACGACACTTAGAATTTTTTTGAGGCAGTACAAATCAGTAACCAGTGACACTTAGAATTTTTTAGGCTCAGTACAAATCAGTAACCAGTGACACTTAGAATTTTTTCCAGTCAGTACAAATCAGTAACCAAGAACACTTAGAATTTTTTTGAGGCAGTACAAATCAGTAACCAACGACACTTAGAATTTTTTTGAGTCAGTACAAATCAGTAACCAGTGACACTTAGAATTTTTTTGATGCAGTACAAATCAGTAACCAACGACACTTAGAATTTTTTTGATGCAGTACAAATCAGTAACCAAGGACACTTAGAATTTTTTAGAGTCAGTACAAATCAGTAACCAACGACACTTAGAATTTTTTTGATGCAGTACAAATCAGTAACCAACGACACTTAGAATTTTTTCGAGGCAGTACAAATCAGTAACCAGTGACACTTAGAATTTTTTCCAGTCAGTACAAATCAGTAACCAGTGACACTTAGAATTTTTTCGAGGCATTACAAATCAGTAACCAACGACACTTAGAATTTTTTTGAGGCAGTACAAATCAGTAACCAGTGACACTTAGAATTTTTTAGAGTCAGTACAAATCAGTAACCAGTGACACTTAGAATTTTTTTGATGCAGTACAAATCAGTAACCAACGACACTTAGAATTTTTTCCAGTCAGTACAAATCAGTAACCAGTGACACTTAGAATTTTTTTGAGTCAGTACAAATCAGTAACCAGTGACACTTAGATTTTTTAGGGTCCAAACTGTGATGGGAGCGAACTTGACTGCTCATACCGACTTTGAGTGCTCGAGGCCGGCTAGCCCAGCCGGATTTGACCCGGTGGTTACAAATCAGTAACCAGTGACACTTAGAATTTTTTCGAGGCAGTACAAATCAGTAACCAGTGACACTTAGAATTTTTTCGAGGCAGTACAAATCAGTAACCAGTGACACTTAGAATTTTTTAGGCTCAGTACAAATCAGTAACCAACGACACTTAGAATTTTTTTGAGTCAGTACAAATCAGTAACCAGTGACACTTAGAATTTTTTTGAGGCAGTACAAATCAGTAACCAACGACACTTAGAATTTTTTTGATGCAGTACAAATCAGTAACCAAGGACACTTAGAATTTTTTAGAGTCAGTACAAATCAGTAACCAGTGACACTTAGAATTTTTTTGAGGCAGTACAAATCAGTAACCAGTGACACTTAGAATTTTTTCCAGTCAGTACAAATCAGTAACCAACGACACTTAGAATTTTTTTGAGTCAGTACAAATCAGTAACCAGTGACACTTAGAATTTTTTAGGCTCAGTACAAATCAGTAACCAGTGACACTTAGAATTTTTTAGGCTCAGTACAAATCAGTAACCAACGACACTTAGAATTTTTTAGGCTCAGTACAAATCAGTAACCAACGACACTTAGAATTTTTTAGGCTCAGTACAAATCAGTAACCAGTGACACTTAGAATTTTTTAGGCTCAGTACAAATCAGTAACCAACGACACTTAGAATTTTTTAGGCTCAGTACAAATCAGTAACCAACGACACTTAGAATTTTTTAGGCTCAGTACAAATCAGTAACCAACGACACTTAGAATTTTTTCCAGTCAGTACAAATCAGTAACCAAGGACACTTAGAATTTTTTAGAGTCAGTACAAATCAGTAACCAGTGACACTTAGAATTTTTTAGGCTCAGTACAAATCAGTAACCAGTGACACTTAGAATTTTTTAGGCTCAGTACAAATCAGTAACCAACGACACTTAGAATTTTTTCCAGTCAGTACAAATCAGTAACCAAGAACACTTAGAATTTTTTTGAGGCAGTACAAATCAGTAACCAACGACACTTAGAATTTTTTTGAGTCAGTACAAATCAGTAACCAGTGACACTTAGAATTTTTTTGATGCAGTACAAATCAGTAACCAACGACACTTAGAATTTTTTTGAGTCTGTAGAAGTCAGTAACCAAGTGCATTTTTGAATTGGTTACTGACTTCTCCTTTCGAGTTGCGGCTGTGGTTGGCTTCAATTAGTCGTGGGGGCTTAATTATCGCCCAGGGGAGCATGCCCCGGTAGTGTGGCCGGGGACGGAGTGCCTTTTGAAGGGGGTGTTTCTGAATTTGGATCCTTTTTGAGTAGCATTGTCGGATGGGTGTGATTTTGAAGGGTGTGTTGGCCGGCGGTGGGGCCAGGCTTAGGGTGAGTGTCCCGCCTTCGGGAGCGGACCGGCCCGCGCGTTCGGGCCGATTTTCGTGCATTTCCCAAGTCGGCAAGTGGTCCAAACTGTGATGGGAGCGAACTTGACTGCTCATACCGGCTTTGCGTGCTCGGGGCCGGCTAGCCCGGCCGGATTTGACCCGGTGGTTCAGCCGAAGGTCTCGACTTTGAGAGCGGACCGGCCCCCGCGTTCGGGCCGATTTTCGTGCATTTCCCAAGTCGGCAAGTGGTCCAAACTGTGATGGGAGCGAACTTGACTGCTCATACCGACTTTGAGTGCTCGAGGCCGGCTAGCCCGGCCGGATTTGACCCGGTGGTTACAAATCAGTAAACAACGTCACTTAGAATTTATTTCAGTCAGTACCAATCAGTAACCCGTGACACTTAGACTTTTTTAGGGTCCAAACTGTGATGGGAGCGAACTTGACTGCTCATACCGACTTTGAGTGCTCGAGGCCGGCTAGCCCGGCCGGATTTGACCCGGTGGTTACAAATCAGTAAACAACGTCACTTAGAATTTATTTCAGTCAGTACCAATCAGTAACCAACGACACTTAGAGTTTTATTCAGTCAGTACAAATCAGTAACCCGTGACACTTAGACTTTTTTAGGGTCCAAACTGTGATGGGAGCGAACTTGACTGCTCATACCGACTTTGAGTGCTCGAGGCCGGCTAGCCCAGCCGGATTTGACCCGGTGGTTACAAATCAGTAACCAACGACACTTAGAATTTTTTTGAGGCAGTACAAATCAGTAACCAGTGACACTTAGAATTTTTTAGGCTCAGTACAAATCAGTAACCAGTGACACTTAGACTTTTTTTAGGGTCCAAACTGTGATGGGAGCGAACTTGACTGCTCATACCGACTTTGAGTGCTCGGGGCCGGCTAGCCCGGCCGGATTTGACCCGGTGGTTACAAATCAGTAACCGACGACACTTAGAATTTTTTTGAGGCAGTACAAATCAGTAACCAGTGACACTTAGAATTTTTTAGGCTCAGTACAAATCAGTAACCAGTGACACTTAGACTTTTTTTAGGGTCCAAACTGTGATGGGAGCGAACTTGACTGCTCATACCGACTTTGAGTGCTCGGGGCCGGCTAGCCCGGCCGGATTTGACCCGGTGGTTACAAATCAGTAACCGACGACACTTAGAATTTTTTTGAGGCAGTACAAATCAGTAACCAGTGACACTTAGAATTTTTTAGGCTCAGTACAAATCAGTAACCAGTGACACTTAGAATTTTTTCCAGTCAGTACAAATCAGTAACCAAGAACACTTAGAATTTTTTTGAGGCAGTACAAATCAGTAACCAACGACACTTAGAATTTTTTTGAGTCAGTACAAATCAGTAACCAGTGACACTTAGAATTTTTTTGATGCAGTACAAATCAGTAACCAACGACACTTAGAATTTTTTTGATGCAGTACAAATCAGTAACCAAGGACACTTAGAATTTTTTAGAGTCAGTACAAATCAGTAACCAACGACACTTAGAATTTTTTTGATGCAGTACAAATCAGTAACCAACGACACTTAGAATTTTTTCGAGGCAGTACAAATCAGTAACCAGTGACACTTAGAATTTTTTCCAGTCAGTACAAATCAGTAACCAGTGACACTTAGAATTTTTTCGAGGCAGTACAAATCAGTAACCAACGACACTTAGAATTTTTTTGAGGCAGTACAAATCAGTAACCAGTGACACTTAGAATTTTTTAGAGTCAGTACAAATCAGTAACCAGTGACACTTAGAATTTTTTTGATGCAGTACAAATCAGTAACCAACGACACTTAGAATTTTTTCCAGTCAGTACAAATCAGTAACCAGTGACACTTAGAATTTTTTTGAGTCAGTACAAATCAGTAACCAGTGACACTTAGATTTTTTAGGGTCCAAACTGTGATGGGAGCGAACTTGACTGCTCATACCGACTTTGAGTGCTCGAGGCCGGCTAGCCCAGCCGGATTTGACCCGGTGGTTACAAATCAGTAACCAGTGACACTTAGAATTTTTTTGATGCAGTACAAATCAGTAACCAACGACACTTAGAATTTTTTTGAGTCTGTAGAAGTCAGTAACCAAGTGCATTTTTGAATTGGTTACTGACTTCTCCTTTCGAGTTGCGGCTGTGGTTGGCTTCAATTAGTCGTGGGGGCTTAATTATCGCCCAGGGGAGCATGCCCCGGTAGTGTGGCCGGGGACGGAGTGCCTTTTGAAGGGGGTGTTTCTGAATTTGGATCCTTTTTGAGTAGCATTGTCGGATGGGTGTGATTTTGAAGGGTGTGTTGGCCGGCGGTGGGGCCAGGCTTAGGGTGAGTGTCCCGCCTTCGGGAGCGGACCGGCCCGCGCGTTCGGGCCGATTTTCGTGCATTTCCCAAGTCGGCAAGTGGTCCAAACTGTGATGGGAGCGAACTTGACTGCTCATACCGGCTTTGCGTGCTCGGGGCCGGCTAGCCCGGCCGGATTTGACCCGGTGGTTCAGCCGAAGGTCTCGACTTTGAGAGCGGACCGGCCCCCGCGTTCGGGCCGATTTTCGTGCATTTCCCAAGTCGGCAAGTGGTCCAAACTGTGATGGGAGCGAACTTGACTGCTCATACCGACTTTGAGTGCTCGAGGCCGGCTAGCCCGGCCGGATTTGACCCGGTGGTTCAGCCGAAGGTCTCGACTTTGAGAGCGGACCGGCCCCCGCGTTGGGGCCGATTTTCGTGCATTTCCCAAGTCGGCAAGTGGTCCAAACTATGATGGGAGCGAACCTGACTGCTCATACCGACTTTGAGTGCTCGAGGCCGGCTAGCCCGGCCGGATTTGACCCGGTGGTTACAAATCAGTAACCAACGACACTTAGAATTTTTTTGAGGCAGTACAAATCAGTAACCAGTGACACTTAGAATTTTTTAGGCTCAGTACAAATCAGTAACCAGTGACACTTAGACTTTTTTTAGGGTCCAAACTGTGATGGGAGCGAACTTGACTGCTCATACCGACTTTGAGTGCTCGGGGCCGGCTAGCCCGGCCGGATTTGACCCGGTGGTTACAAATCAGTAACCGACGACACTTAGAATTTTTTTGAGGCAGTACAAATCAGTAACCAGTGACACTTAGAATTTTTTAGGCTCAGTACAAATCAGTAACCAGTGACACTTAGAATTTTTTCCAGTCAGTACAAATCAGTAACCAAGAACACTTAGAATATTTTTGAGGCAGTACAAATCAGTAACCAACGACACTTAGAATTTTTTTGAGTCAGTACAAATCAGTAACCAGTGACACTTAGAATTTTTTTGATGCAGTACAAATCAGTAACCAACGACACTTAGAATTTTTTTGATGCAGTACAAATCAGTAACCAAGGACACTTAGAATTTTTTAGAGTCAGTACAAATCAGTAACCAACGACACTTAGAATTTTTTTGATGCAGTACAAATCAGTAACCAACGACACTTAGAATTTTTTCCAGTCAGTACAAATCAGTAACCAGTGACACTTAGAATTTTTTTGAGTCAGTACAAATCAGTAACCAGTGACACTTAGATTTTTTAGGGTCCAAACTGTGCTGGGAGCGAACTTGACTGCTCATACCGACTTTGAGTGCTCGAGGCCGGCTAGCCCAGCCGGATTTGACCCGGTGGTTCAGCCGAAGGTCTCGACTTTGAGAGCGGACCGGCCCCCGCGTTCGGGCCGATTTTCATGCATTTCCCAAGTCGGCAAGTGGTCCAAACTGTGATGGGAGCGAACTTGACTGCTCATACCGACTTTGAGTGCTCGAGGCCGGCTAGCCCGGCCGGATTTGACCCGGTGGTTCAGCCGAAGGTCTCGACTTTGAGAGCGGACCGGCCCCCGCGTTGGGGCCGATTTTCGTGCATTTCCCAAGTCGGCAAGTGGTCCAAACTGTGATGGGAGCGAACCTGACTGCTCATACCGACTTTGAGTGCTCGGGGCCGGCTAGACCAGCCGGATTTGACCCGGTGGTTACAAATCAGTAAACAACGTCACTTAGAATTTATTTCAGTCAGTACAAATCAGTAACCATCGACACTTAGAATTTTTTTGAATCAGTACAAATCAGTAACCAGTGACACTTAGAATTTTTTAGGGTCCAGACTGTGATGGGAGCGAACTTGACTGCTCATACCGACTTTGAGTGCTCGAGGCCGGCTAGCCCGGCCGGATTTGACCCGGTGGTTACAAATCAGTAACCAACGACACTTAGAATTTTATTCAGTCAGTACAAATCAGTCACCAGTGACACTTAGAATTTTTTAGGGTCCAGACTGTGATGGGAGCGAACTTGACTGCTCATACCGACTTTGAGTGCTCGAGGCCGGCTAGCCCGGCCGGATTTGACCCGGTGGTTACAAATCAGTAACCAACGACACTTAGAATTTTTTCGAGTCAGTACAAATCAGTAACCAGTGACACTTAGATTTTTTAGGGTCCAAACTGTGATGGGAGCGAACTTGACTGCTCATACCGACTTTGAGTGCTCGAGGCCGGCTAGCCCGGCCGGATTTGACCCGGTGGTTCTGCCGAAGGTCTCGCCTTCGAGAGCGGACCCTGCCACCGTGTTCAGGCCGAGTTTCATGCATTTCCAACGTTGGGAAATCAGTAACCAGAAAAACTTAGAAAAAATGCCCAAAAAGAAGAAATCAGTAACCAGAAAAACTTAGAAAAATGCCCGAAAATGAGAAATGAGTAACCAGAAAAACTTAGAAAAATGCCCAAAAAGAAGAAATGAGTAACCAGAAAAACTTAGAAAAATGCCCAAAAAGAAGAAATGAGTAACCAGAAAAACTTAGAAAAATGCCCAAAAAGAAGAAATCAGTAACTAGAAAAACTTAGAAAAATGCCCGAAAATGAGAAATGAGTAACCAGAAAAACTTAGAAAAATGCCCAAAAAGAAGAAATCAGTAACTAGAAAAACTTAGAAAAATGCCCAAAAATAAGAAATGAGTAACCAGAAAAACTTAGAAAAATGCCCAAAAAGAAGAAATCAGTAACTAGAAAAACTTAGAAAAATGCCCGAAAATGAGAAATGAGTAACCAGAAAAACTTAGAAAAATGCCCAAAAAGAAGAAATGAGTAACCAGAAAAACTTAGAAAAATGCCCAAAAAGAAGAAATGAGTAACCAGAAAAACTTAGAAAAATGCCCAAAAAGAAGAAATCAGTAACTAGAAAAACTTAGAAAAATGCCCAAAAATAAGAAATGAGTAACCAGAAAAACTTAGAAAAATGCCCAAAAAGAAGAAATCAGTAACTAGAAAAACTTAGAAAAATGCCCGAAAATGAGAAATGAGTAACCAGAAAAACTTAGAAAAATGCCCAAAAAGAAGAAATGAGTAACCAGAAAAACTTAGAAAAATGCCCAAAAAGAAGAAATGAGTAACCAGAAAAACTTAGAAAAATGCCCAAAAAGAAGAAATGAGTAACCAGAAAAACTTAGAAAAATGCCCAAAAAGAAGAAATCAGTAACTAGAAAAACTTAGAAAAATGCCCAAAAATAAGAAATGAGTAACCAGAAAAACTTAGAAAAATGCCCAAAAAGAAGAAATCAGTAACTAGAAAAACTTAGAAAAATGCCCGAAAATGAGAAATGAGTAACCAGAAAAACTTAGAAAAATGCCCAAAAAGAAGAAATGAGTAACCAGAAAAACTTAGAAAAATGCCCAAAAAGAAGAAATGAGTAACCAGAAAAACTTAGAAAAATGCCCAAAAAGAAGAAATGAGTAACCAGAAAAACTTAGAAAAATGCCCAAAAAGAAGAAATCAGTAACTAGAAAAACTTAGAAAAATGCCCGAAAATGAGAAATGAGTAACCAGAAAAACTTAGAAAAATGCCCAAAAAGAAGAAATGAGTAACCAGAAAAACTTAGAAAAATGCCCAAAAAGAAGAAATGAGTAACCAGAAAAACTTAGAAAAATGCCCAAAAAGAAGAAATCAGTAACTAGAAAAACTTAGAAAAATGCCCAAAAATAAGAAATGAGTAACCAGAAAAACTTAGAAAAATGCCCAAAAAGAAGAAATCAGTAACTAGAAAAACTTAGAAAAATGCCCGAAAATGAGAAATGAGTAACCAGAAAAACTTAGAAAAATGCCCAAAAAGAAGAAATGAGTAACCAGAAAAACTTAGAAAAATGCCCAAAAAGAAGAAATGAGTAACCAGAAAAACTTAGAAAAATGCCCAAAAAGAAGAAATGAGTAACCAGAAAAACTTAGAAAAATGCCCAAAAAGAAGAAATCAGTAACTAGAAAAACTTAGAAAAATGCCCAAAAATAAGAAATGAGTAACCAGAAAAACTTAGAAAAATGCCCAAAAAGAAGAAATCAGTAACTAGAAAAACTTAGAAAAATGCCCGAAAATGAGAAATGAGTAACCAGAAAAACTTAGAAAAATGCCCAAAAAGAAGAAATGAGTAACCAGAAAAACTTAGAAAAATGCCCAAAAAGAAGAAATGAGTAACCAGAAAAACTTAGAAAAATGCCCAAAAAGAAGAAATGAGTAACCAGAAAAACTTAGAAAAATGCCCAAAAAGAAGAAATCAGTAACTAGAAATACTTAGAAAAATGCCCGAAAATGAGAAATGAGTAACCAGAAAAACTTAGAAAAATGCCCAAAAAGAAGAAATGAGTAACCAGAAAAACTTAGAAAAATGCCCAAAAAGAAGAAATGAGTAACCAGAAAAACTTAGAAAAATGCCCAAAAAGAAGAAATCAGTAACTAGAAAAACTTAGAAAAATGCCCGAAAATGAGAAATGAGTAACCAGAAAAACTTAGAAAAATGCCCAAAAAGAAGAAATCAGTAACTAGAAAAACTTAGAAAAATGCCCGAAAATGAGAAATGAGTAACCAGAAAAACTTAGAAAAATGATCAAAAATAATAAATCAGTAACCAGAAAAACTTAGGAAAAAACACTTAGAAAATTTTTCAGCAAAGTGTGAAAAATATTCTAAGTGTCAGCGGAGGAAAGTGCCGAAGCATCGGGAAAGATTCACAAACTCGCGCCGAACATGTGTTCCGAAGTGCCGCAGGAACTGTGTGAATTGAGCCCGGCAAATGGCCAACTGTCATTTTGTGTCTGCAGCCCGAAAACTTTAACTTTGTCTGTCGCGGAAGTCCCGAGCGGGAAAAATCCAAACGGTTTTGCGGGGATCGAGTTCCAGAGCGATGCAGTCAAATTTGAAATTCAGACCCATTCAGTGCCACTTGCATTTGTTACACAGTGAGGTTGGCGGGGTACCCGGAGATTTCTGGGAACACGATTTTTAGAACAAAATGGCGGCGCGGGACCTTTTTGAAAGGCATCCGAAAAACGGTTCCACGGGCATAGCACTCTAATGGCGGGTATGAGTGCATGCTGGAGAGCTCTTGGAAGTCGAATTTTTGACACTTTGTCAATTTTTTGACAGAATTGCCAAACTCTCCCTGTCTGTTCTAAGAGTCGGTCAGAGACCTGTGTGGAGGTCTCTTGACACGATTGGAGGGCGGGCAAATCCCCACGTTGACTCCGGCCGTCCCTCCACAGGCGCTCGTGTCCAAAATGAAGGCGAGAGACGCGAGTGGCCTGGTTCCCTTGGGTGCTGCCAGGAAGGATGCGGGCTGACCCTTGCCTGAGCACTCCCTAAAGCCTCTTACGAGTCGAGGGCCGGCCTCGGGCGCCGCACGACCGGCTCTGGGAGTGGGTGGCCGCTATTGTGAATAGGCTGGTCCTTCCCGCTGCCACCCGGCCAAGTGCGACGGCTCTGCCGCCCTGCGGTGCTCGTCACCCAGGTTTGGGGAACTCGGTCAGAGGCTGTGGCGGGGGGTCTCTTGACACGATTGGAGGACGGGCCATCCCCACGTTGACTCCGGCCGTCCCTCCACAGGCGCTCGTGTCCAAAATGAAGGCGAGAGACGCGAGTGGCCTGGTTCCCTTGGGTGCTGCCAGGAAGGGTGCGGGCTGACCCTTGCCTGAGCACTCCGTAAAGCCTCTTACGAGTCGAGGGCCGGCCTCGGGCGCCGCACGACCGGCTCTGGGAGTGGGTGGCCGCTATTGTGAATAGGCTGGTCCTTCCTGCTGCCATCCGGCCAAGTGCGACGGCTCTGCCGCCCTGCGCTGCTCGTCACCCAGGTTTGGGGAACTCGGTCAGAGGCCGTGGCGGGGGGTCTCTTGACACGATTGGAGGACGGGCCATCCCCACGTTGACTCCGGCCGTCCCTCCACAGGCGCTCGTGTCCAAAATGAAGGCGAGAGACGCGAGTGGCCTGGATCCCTTGGGTGCCGCCAGGAAGGGTGTGGGCTGACCCTTGCCTGAGCACACGTTAAAGCCTCTTACGAGTCGAGGGCCGGCCTCGGGCGCCGCACGACCGGCTCTGGGAGTGGGTGGCCGCTATTGTGAATAGGCTGGTCCTTCCCGCTGCCATCCGGCCAAGTGCGACGGCTCTGCCGCCCTGCGGTGCTCGTCACCCAGGTTTGGGGAACTCGGTCAGAGGCCGGTGCGGGGGGTCTCTTGACACGATTGGAGGACGGGCCATCCCCACGTTGACTCCGGCCGTCCCTCCACAGGCGCTCGTGTCCAAAATGAAGGCGAGAGACGCGAGTGGCCTGGATCCCTTGGGTGCCGCCAGGAAGGGTGTGGGCTGACCCTTGCCTGAGCACACGTTAAAGCCCCTTACGAGTCGAGGGACGGCCTCGGGCGCCGCACGACCGGCTCTGGGAGTGGGTGGCCGCTATTGTGTATAGGCTGGTCCTTCCCGCTGCCATCCGGCCAAGTGCGACGGCGCTGCCGCCCTGCGGTGCTCGTCACCCAGGTTTGGGGAACTCGGTCAGAGGCCGGTGCGGGGGGTCTCTTGACACGATTGGAGGACGGGCCACCCCCACGTTGACTCCGGCCGTCCGTCCACAGGCGCTCGTGTCCAAAATGAAGGCGAGAGACGCGAGTGGCCTGGATCCCTTGGGTGCCGCCAGGAAGGGTGTGGGCTGACCCTTGCCTGAGCACACGTTAAAGCCCCTTACGAGTCGAGGGACGGCCTCGGGCGCCGCACGACCGGCTCTGGGAGTGGGTGGCCGCTATTGTGTATAGGCTGGTCCTTCCCGCTGCCATCCGGCCAAGTGCGACGGCGCTGCCGCCCTGCGGTGCTCGTCACCCAGGTTTGGGGAACTCGGTCAGAGGCCGGTGCAGGGGTCTCTTGACACGATTGGAGGACGGGCCACCCCCACGTTGACTCCGGCCGTCCGTCCACAGGCGCTCGTGTCCAAAATGAAGGCGAGAGACGCGAGTGGCCTGGATCCCTTGGGTGCCGCCAGGAAGGGTGTAGGCTGGCCCTTGCCTGAGCACACTGTAAAGCCTCTTACGAGTCGAGGGTCGGCCTCGGGCGCCGCACGACCGGCTCTGGGAGTGGGTGGCCGCTATTGTGAATAGGCTGGTCCTTCCCGCTGCCATCCGGCCAAGTGCGACGGCTCTGCCGCCCTGCGCTGCTCGTCACCCAGGTTTGGGGAACTCGGTCAGAGGCCGGTGCGGGGGGTCTCTTGACACGATTGGAGGACGGGCCATCCCCACGTTGACTCCGGCCGTCCGTCCACAGGCGCTCGTGTCCAAAATGAAGGCGAGAGACGCGAGTGGCCTGGATCCCTTGGGTGCCGCCAGGAAGGGTGTGGGCTGACCCTTGCCTGAGCACACGTTAAAGCCTCTTACGAGTCGAGGGTCGGCCTCGGGTGCCGCACGACCGGCTCTGGGAGTGGGTGGCCGCTATTGTGAATAGGCTGGTCCTTCCCGCTGCCACCCGGCCAAGTGCGACGGCTCTGCCGCCCTGCGGTGCTCGTCACCCAGGTTTGTGCAACTCGGTCAGAGGCCGGGGCGGAGGTCTCTTGACACGATTGGAGGACGGGCCATCCCCACGTTGAATCCGGACGTCCCTCCACAGGCGCTCGTGTCGAAAATGAAAGGCGAGAGAGACGTGAGTGGCCTTGGTTCCCTTTGGGTGTTGCCAGGAAGGATGCGGGCTGACCCTTGCCTGAGCACACCCATGTTTGTGCAACTCGGTCAGAGGCCGGGGCAGAGGTCTCTTGAAACGACTGGAGGGCGGGCAATCCCCACGTTGAATCCGGCCGTCCCTCCACAGGCGCTCGTGCCGAAATTGAAGGCGAGAGAGGCGAGTGGCCTTGCTTCCCTTGTGTGTTGCCAGGAAGGATGTGGTCTGACCCTTGCCTGAGCACACCAAGGTTTGTGCAACTCAGTCAGAGGCCGGGGGCAGAGGTCTCTTGAAACGACTGGAGGGCGGGCAATCCCCACGTTGAATCCGGCCGTCCCTCCACAGGCGCTCGTGCCGAAATTGAAGGCGAGAGAGGCGAGTGGCCTTGCTTCCCTTGTGTGTTGCCAGGAAGGATGTGGTCTGACCCTTGCCTGAGCACACCAAGGTTTGTGCAACTCAGTCAGAGGCCGGGGGCAGAGGTCTCTTGAAACGACTGGAGGGCGGGCAATCCCCACGTTGTATCCGGCCGTCCCTCCACAGGCGCTCGTGTCGAAAATGAAAGGCGAGAGACGCGAGTGGCCTTGGTTCCCTTGGGTGTTGCCAGGAAGGATGTGGTCTGACCCTTGCCTGAGCACACCAAGGTTTGTGCAACTCAGTCAGAGGCCGGGGCAGAGGTCTCTTGGAACGATTGGAGGGCGGGCAATCCCCACGTTGAACCCAGCCGTCCCTCCACAGGCGCTCGTGTCGAAAATGAAAGGCGAGAGACGCGAGTGGCCTTGGGTGTTGCCAGGAAGGATGAGGGCTGCCCCTTGCCTGAGCACACCAAGGTTTGTGCAACTCCGTTCAGAGGCCGGGGCAGAGGTCTCTTGAAACGACTGGAGGGCGGGCAATCCCCACGTTGTATCCGGCCGTCCCTCCACAGGCGCTCGTGTCGAAAATGAAAGGCGAGAGAGGCGAGTGGCCTTGGTTCCCTTGGGTGTTGCCAGGAAGGATGTGGTCTGACCCTTGCCTGAGCACACCAAGGTTTGTGCAACTCAGTCAGAGGCCGGGGCAGAGGTCTCTTGGAACGATTGGAGGGCGGGCAATCCCCACGTTGAATCCGGCCGTCCCTCCACAGGCGCTCGTGTCGAAAATGAAAGGCGAGAGACGCGAGTGGCCTTGCTTGCCTTGGGTGTTGCCAGGAAGGATGTGGTCTGACCCTTGCCTGAGCACACCAAGGTTTGTGCAACTCAGTCAGAGGCCGGGGCAGAGGTCTCTCGGAACGATTGGAGGGCGGGCAATCCCCACGTTGAATCCGGCCGTCCCTCCACAGGCGCTCGTGTCCAAAATGAAAGGCGAGAGACGCGAGTGGCCTTGGTTCCCTTTGGGTGTTGCCATGAAGGATGTGGTCTGACCCTTGCCTGAGCACACCCAGGTTTGTGCAACTCGGTCAGAGGCCGGGGCAGAGGTCTCTTGAAACGACTGGA
>NW_028270359.1:157500-172500 GCF_037043375.1 Chiloscyllium plagiosum | reverse complement strand
TTTCCAGTCAGTACAAATCAGTAACCAGTGACACTTAGAATTTTTTCGAGGCAGTACAAATCAGTAACCAACGACACTTAGAATTTTTTTGAGGCAGTACAAATCAGTAACCAGTGACACTTAGAATTTTTTAGGCTCAGTACAAATCAGTAACCAGTGACACTTAGAATTTTTTCCAGTCAGTACAAATCAGTAACCAAGAACACTTAGAATTTTTTCGAGGCAGTACAAATCAGTAACCAACGACACTTAGAATTTTTTTGAGTCAGTACAAATCAGTAACCAGTGACACTTAGAATTTTTTCCAGTCAGTACAAATCAGTAACCAACGACACTTAGAATTTTTTTGAGGCAGTACAAATCAGTAACCAGTGACACTTAGAATTTTTTTGATGCAGTACAAATCAGTAACCAACGACACTTAGAATTTTTTCCAGTCAGTACAAATCAGTAACCAGTGACACTTAGAATTTTTTCGAGGCAGTACAAATCAGTAACCAACGACACTTAGAATTTTTTTGAGGCAGTACAAATCAGTAACCAGTGACACTTAGAATTTTTTAGAGTCAGTACAAATCAGTAACCAGTGACACTTAGAATTTTTTTGATGCAGTACAAATCAGTAACCAACGACACTTAGAATTTTTTCCAGTCAGTACAAATCAGTAACCAGTGACACTTAGAATTTTTTTGAGTCAGTACAAATCAGTAACCAGTGACACTTAGATTTTTTAGGGTCCAAACTGTGATGGGAGCGAACTTGACTGCTCATACCGACTTTGAGTGCTCGAGGCCGGCTAGCCCAGCCGGATTTGACCCGGTGGTTACAAATCAGTAACCAGTGACACTTAGAATTTTTTTGATGCAGTACAAATCAGTAACCAACGACACTTAGAATTTTTTTGAGTCTGTAGAAGTCAGTAACCAAGTGCATTTTTGAATTGGTTACTGACTTCTCCTTTCGAGTTGCGGCTGTGGTTGGCTTCAATTAGTCGTGGGGGCTTAATTATCGCCCAGGGGAGCATGCCCCGGTAGTGTGGCCGGGGACGGAGTGCCTTTTGAAGGGGGTGTTTCTGAATTTGGATCCTTTTTGAGTAGCATTGTCGGATGGGTGTGATTTTGAAGGGTGTGTTGGCCGGCGGTGGGGCCAGGCTTAGGGTGAGTGTCCCGCCTTCGGGAGCGGACCGGCCCCCGCGTTCGGGCCGTTTCCCAAGTCGGCAAGTGGTCCAAACTGTGATGGGAGCGAACTTGACTGCTCATACCGGCTTTGCGTGCTCGGGGCCGGCTAGCCCGGCCGGATTTGACCCGGTGGTTCAGCCGAAGGTCTCGACTTTGAGAGCGGACCGGCCCCCGCGTTCGGGCCGATTTTCGTGCATTTCCCAAGTCGGCAAGTGGTCCAAACTGTGATGGGAGCGAACTTGACTGCTCATACCGACTTTGAGTGCTCGAGGCCGGCTAGCCCGGCCGGATTTGACCCGGTGGTTCAGCCGAAGGTCTCGACTTTGAGAGCGGACCGGCCCCCGCGTTGGGGCCGATTTTCGTGCATTTCCCAAGTCGGCAAGTGGTCCAAACTGTGATGGGAGCGAACCTGACTGCTCATACCGACTTTGAGTGCTCGAGGCCGGCTAGCCCGGCCGGATTTGACCCGGTGGTTACAAATCAGTAACCAACGACACTTAGAATTTTTTTGAGGCAGTACAAATCAGTAACCAGTGACACTTAGAATTTTTTAGGCTCAGTACAAATCAGTAACCAGTGACACTTAGACTTTTTTTAGGGTCCAAACTGTGATGGGAGCGAACTTGACTGCTCATACCGACTTTGAGTGCTCGGGGCCGGCTAGCCCGGCCGGATTTGACCCGGTGGTTACAAATCAGTAACCGACGACACTTAGAATTTTTTTGAGGCAGTACAAATCAGTAACCAGTGACACTTAGAATTTTTTAGGCTCAGTACAAATCAGTAACCAAGAACACTTAGAATTTTTTCGAGGCAGTACAAATCAGTAACCAACGACACTTAGAATTTTTTTGAGTCAGTACAAATCAGTAACCAGTGACACTTAGAATTTTTTCCAGTCAGTACAAATCAGTAACCAACGACACTTAGAATTTTTTTGAGTCAGTACAAATCAGTAACCAGTGACACTTAGAATTTTTTTGATGCAGTACAAATCAGTAACCAACGACACTTAGAATTTTTTCCAGTCAGTACAAATCAGTAACCAGTGACACTTAGAATTTTTTCGAGGCAGTACAAATCAGTAACCAACGACACTTAGAATTTTTTTGAGGCAGTACAAATCAGTAACCAGTGACACTTAGAATTTTTTAGGCTCAGTACAAATCAGTAACCAGTGACACTTAGAATTTTTTCCAGTCAGTACAAATCAGTAACCAAGAACACTTAGAATTTTTTCGAGGCAGTACAAATCAGTAACCAACGACACTTAGAATTTTTTTGAGTCAGTACAAATCAGTAACCAGTGACACTTAGAATTTTTTCCAGTCAGTACAAATCAGTAACCAACGACACTTAGAATTTTTTTGAGGCAGTACAAATCAGTAACCAGTGACACTTAGAATTTTTTAGAGTCAGTACAAATCAGTAACCAGTGACACTTAGAATTTTTTTGATGCAGTACAAATCAGTAACCAACGACACTTAGAATTTTTTCCAGTCAGTACAAATCAGTAACCAGTGACACTTAGAATTTTTTTGAGTCAGTACAAATCAGTAACCAGTGACACTTAGATTTTTTAGGGTCCAAACTGTGATGGGAGCGAACTTGACTGCTCATACCGACTTTGAGTGCTCGAGGCCGGCTAGCCCAGCCGGATTTGACCCGGTGGTTACAAATCAGTAACCAGTGACACTTAGAATTTTTTCGAGGCAGTACAAATCAGTAACCAGTGACACTTAGAATTTTTTCGAGGCAGTACAAATCAGTAACCAGTGACACTTAGAATTTTTTAGGCTCAGTACAAATCAGTAACCAACGACACTTAGAATTTTTTTGAGTCAGTACAAATCAGTAACCAGTGACACTTAGAATTTTTTTGAGGCAGTACAAATCAGTAACCAACGACACTTAGAATTTTTTTGATGCAGTACAAATCAGTAACCAAGGACACTTAGAATTTTTTAGAGTCAGTACAAATCAGTAACCAGTGACACTTAGAATTTTTTTGAGGCAGTACAAATCAGTAACCAGTGACACTTAGAATTTTTTCCAGTCAGTACAAATCAGTAACCAACGACACTTAGAATTTTTTTGAGTCAGTACAAATCAGTAACCAGTGACACTTAGAATTTTTTAGGCTCAGTACAAATCAGTAACCAGTGACACTTAGAATTTTTTAGGCTCAGTACAAATCAGTAACCAACGACACTTAGAATTTTTTAGGCTCAGTACAAATCAGTAACCAACGACACTTAGAATTTTTTAGGCTCAGTACAAATCAGTAACCAGTGACACTTAGAATTTTTTAGGCTCAGTACAAATCAGTAACCAACGACACTTAGAATTTTTTAGGCTCAGTACAAATCAGTAACCAACGACACTTAGAATTTTTTAGGCTCAGTACAAATCAGTAACCAACGACACTTAGAATTTTTTCCAGTCAGTACAAATCAGTAACCAAGGACACTTAGAATTTTTTAGAGTCAGTACAAATCAGTAACCAGTGACACTTAGAATTTTTTAGGCTCAGTACAAATCAGTAACCAGTGACACTTAGAATTTTTTAGGCTCAGTACAAATCAGTAACCAACGACACTTAGAATTTTTTCCAGTCAGTACAAATCAGTAACCAAGAACACTTAGAATTTTTTTGAGGCAGTACAAATCAGTAACCAACGACACTTAGAATTTTTTTGAGTCAGTACAAATCAGTAACCAGTGACACTTAGAATTTTTTTTGATGCAGTACAAATCAGTAACCAACGACACTTAGAATTTTTTCCAGTCAGTACAAATCAGTAACCAAGGACACTTAGAATTTTTTAGGCTCAGTACAAATCAGTAACCAGTGACACTTAGAATTTTTTAGGCTCAGTACAAATCAGTAACCAGTGACACTTAGAATTTTTAGGGTCCAAACTGTGATGGGAGCGAACTTGACTGCTCATACCGACTTTGAGTGCTCGAGGCCGGCTAGCCCAGCCGGATTTGACCCGGTGGTTACAAATCAGTAACCAGTGACACTTAGAATTTTTTCGAGGCAGTACAAATCAGTAACCAGTGACACTTAGAATTTTTTAGGCTCAGTACAAATCAGTAACCAACGACACTTAGAATTTTTTTGAGTCAGTACAAATCAGTAACCAGTGACACTTAGAATTTTTTTGATGCAGTACAAATCAGTAACCAACGACACTTAGAATTTTTTCCAGTCAGTACAAATCAGTAACCAGTGACACTTAGAATTTTTTCGAGGCAGTACAAATCAGTAACCAACGACACTTAGAATTTTTTTGAGGCAGTACAAATCAGTAACCAGTGACACTTAGAATTTTTTAGGCTCAGTACAAATCAGTAACCAGTGACACTTAGAATTTTTTCCAGTCAGTACAAATCAGTAACCAAGAACACTTAGAATTTTTTCGAGGCAGTACAAATCAGTAACCAACGACACTTAGAATTTTTTTGAGTCAGTACAAATCAGTAACCAGTGACACTTAGAATTTTTTCCAGTCAGTACAAATCAGTAACCAACGACACTTAGAATTTTTTTGAGGCAGTACAAATCAGTAACCAGTGACACTTAGAATTTTTTAGAGTCAGTACAAATCAGTAACCAGTGACACTTAGAATTTTTTTGATGCAGTACAAATCAGTAACCAAGGACACTTAGAATTTTTTAGAGTCAGTACAAATCAGTAACCAGTGACACTTAGAATTTTTTTGAGGCAGTACAAATCAGTAACCAGTGACACTTAGAATTTTTTCCAGTCAGTACAAATCAGTAACCAACGACACTTAGAATTTTTTTGAGTCAGTACAAATCAGTAACCAGTGACACTTAGAATTTTTTAGGCTCAGTACAAATCAGTAACCAGTGACACTTAGAATTTTTTAGGCTCAGTACAAATCAGTAACCAACGACACTTAGAATTTTTTTGAGTCTGTAGAAGTCAGTAACCAAGTGCATTTTTGAATTGGTTACTGACTTCTCCTTTCGAGTTGCGGCTGTGGTTGGCTTCAATTAGTCGTGGGGGCTTAATTATCGCCCAGGGGAGCATGCCCCGGTAGTGTGGCCGGGGACGGAGTGCCTTTTGAAGGGGGTGTTTCTGAATTTGGATCCTTTTTGAGTAGCATTGTCGGATGGGTGTGATTTTGAAGGGTGTGTTGGCCGGCGGTGGGGCCAGGCTTAGGGTGAGTGTCCCGCCTTCGGGAGCGGACCGGCCCCCGCGTTCGGGCCGATTTTCGTGCATTTCCCAAGTCGGCAAGTGGTCCAAACTGTGATGGGAGCGAACTTGACTGCTCATACCGGCTTTGCGTGCTCGGGGCCGGCTAGCCCGGCCGGATTTGACCCGGTGGTTCAGCCGAAGGTCTCGACTTTGAGAGCGGACCGGCCCCCGCGTTCGGGCCGATTTTCGTGCATTTCCCAAGTCGGCAAGTGGTCCAAACTGTGATGGGAGCGAACTTGACTGCTCATACCGACTTTGAGTGCTCGAGGCCGGCTAGCCCGGCCGGATTTGACCCGGTGGTTCAGCCGAAGGTCTCGACTTTGAGAGCGGACCGGCCCCCGCGTTGGGGCCGATTTTCGTGCATTTCCCAAGTCGGCAAGTGGTCCAAACTGTGATGGGAGCGAACCTGACTGCTCATACCGACTTTGAGTGCTCGAGGCCGGCTAGCCCGGCCGGATTTGACCCGGTGGTTACAAATCAGTAACCAACGACACTTAGAATTTTTTTGAGGCAGTACAAATCAGTAACCAGTGACACTTAGAATTTTTTAGGCTCAGTACAAATCAGTAACCAGTGACACTTAGACTTTTTTTAGGGTCCAAACTGTGATGGGAGCGAACTTGACTGCTCATACCGACTTTGAGTGCTCGGGGCCGGCTAGCCCGGCCGGATTTGACCCGGTGGTTACAAATCAGTAACCGACGACACTTAGAATTTTTTTGAGGCAGTACAAATCAGTAACCAGTGACACTTAGAATTTTTTAGGCTCAGTACAAATCAGTAACCAGTGACACTTAGAATTTTTTCCAGTCAGTACAAATCAGTAACCAAGAACACTTAGAATATTTTTGAGGCAGTACAAATCAGTAACCAACGACACTTAGAATTTTTTTGAGTCAGTACAAATCAGTAACCAGTGACACTTAGAATTTTTTTGATGCAGTACAAATCAGTAACCAACGACACTTAGAATTTTTTTGATGCAGTACAAATCAGTAACCAAGGACACTTAGAATTTTTTAGAGTCAGTACAAATCAGTAACCAACGACACTTAGAATTTTTTTGATGCAGTACAAATCAGTAACCAACGACACTTAGAATTTTTTCCAGTCAGTACAAATCAGTAACCAGTGACACTTAGAATTTTTTTGAGTCAGTACAAATCAGTAACCAGTGACACTTAGATTTTTTAGGGTCCAAACTGTGCTGGGAGCGAACTTGACTGCTCATACCGACTTTGAGTGCTCGAGGCCGGCTAGCCCAGCCGGATTTGACCCGGTGGTTCAGCCGAAGGTCTCGACTTTGAGAGCGGACCGGCCCCCGCGTTCGGGCCGATTTTCATGCATTTCCCAAGTCGGCAAGTGGTCCAAACTGTGATGGGAGCGAACTTGACTGCTCATACCGACTTTGAGTGCTCGAGGCCGGCTAGCCCGGCCGGATTTGACCCGGTGGTTCAGCCGAAGGTCTCGACTTTGAGAGCGGACCGGCCCCCGCGTTGGGGCCGATTTTCGTGCATTTCCCAAGTCGGCAAGTGGTCCAAACTGTGATGGGAGCGAACCTGACTGCTCATACCGACTTTGAGTGCTCGGGGCCGGCTAGACCAGCCGGATTTGACCCGGTGGTTACAAATCAGTAAACAACGTCACTTAGAATTTATTTCAGTCAGTACAAATCAGTAACCATCGACACTTAGAATTTTTTTGAATCAGTACAAATCAGTAACCAGTGACACTTAGAATTTTTTAGGGTCCAGACTGTGATGGGAGCGAACTTGACTGCTCATACCGACTTTGAGTGCTCGAGGCCGGCTAGCCCGGCCGGATTTGACCCGGTGGTTACAAATCAGTAACCAACGACACTTAGAATTTTATTCAGTCAGTACAAATCAGTCACCAGTGACACTTAGAATTTTTTAGGGTCCAGACTGTGATGGGAGCGAACTTGACTGCTCATACCGACTTTGAGTGCTCGAGGCCGGCTAGCCCGGCCGGATTTGACCCGGTGGTTACAAATCAGTAACCAACGACACTTAGAATTTTTTCGAGTCAGTACAAATCAGTAACCAGTGACACTTAGATTTTTTAGGGTCCAAACTGTGATGGGAGCGAACTTGACTGCTCATACCGACTTTGAGTGCTCGAGGCCGGCTAGCCCGGCCGGATTTGACCCGGTGGTTCTGCCGAAGGTCTCGCCTTCGAGAGCGGACCCTGCCACCGTGTTCAGGCCGAGTTTCATGCATTTCCAACGTTGGGAAATCAGTAACCAGAAAAACTTAGAAAAAATGCCCAAAAAGAAGAAATCAGTAACCAGAAAAACTTAGAAAAATGCCCGAAAATGAGAAATGAGTAACCAGAAAAACTTAGAAAAATGCCCAAAAAGAAGAAATGAGTAACCAGAAAAACTTAGAAAAATGCCCAAAAAGAAGAAATGAGTAACCAGAAAAACTTAGAAAAATGCCCAAAAAGAAGAAATCAGTAACTAGAAAAACTTAGAAAAATGCCCGAAAATGAGAAATGAGTAACCAGAAAAACTTAGAAAAATGCCCAAAAAGAAGAAATCAGTAACTAGAAAAACTTAGAAAAATGCCCAAAAATAAGAAATGAGTAACCAGAAAAACTTAGAAAAATGCCCAAAAAGAAGAAATCAGTAACTAGAAAAACTTAGAAAAATGCCCGAAAATGAGAAATGAGTAACCAGAAAAACTTAGAAAAATGCCCAAAAAGAAGAAATGAGTAACCAGAAAAACTTAGAAAAATGCCCAAAAAGAAGAAATGAGTAACCAGAAAAACTTAGAAAAATGCCCAAAAAGAAGAAATCAGTAACTAGAAAAACTTAGAAAAATGCCCAAAAATAAGAAATGAGTAACCAGAAAAACTTAGAAAAATGCCCAAAAAGAAGAAATCAGTAACTAGAAAAACTTAGAAAAATGCCCGAAAATGAGAAATGAGTAACCAGAAAAACTTAGAAAAATGCCCAAAAAGAAGAAATGAGTAACCAGAAAAACTTAGAAAAATGCCCAAAAAGAAGAAATGAGTAACCAGAAAAACTTAGAAAAATGCCCAAAAAGAAGAAATGAGTAACCAGAAAAACTTAGAAAAATGCCCAAAAAGAAGAAATCAGTAACTAGAAAAACTTAGAAAAATGCCCAAAAATAAGAAATGAGTAACCAGAAAAACTTAGAAAAATGCCCAAAAAGAAGAAATCAGTAACTAGAAAAACTTAGAAAAATGCCCGAAAATGAGAAATGAGTAACCAGAAAAACTTAGAAAAATGCCCAAAAAGAAGAAATGAGTAACCAGAAAAACTTAGAAAAATGCCCAAAAAGAAGAAATGAGTAACCAGAAAAACTTAGAAAAATGCCCAAAAAGAAGAAATGAGTAACCAGAAAAACTTAGAAAAATGCCCAAAAAGAAGAAATCAGTAACTAGAAAAACTTAGAAAAATGCCCGAAAATGAGAAATGAGTAACCAGAAAAACTTAGAAAAATGCCCAAAAAGAAGAAATGAGTAACCAGAAAAACTTAGAAAAATGCCCAAAAAGAAGAAATGAGTAACCAGAAAAACTTAGAAAAATGCCCAAAAAGAAGAAATCAGTAACTAGAAAAACTTAGAAAAATGCCCAAAAATAAGAAATGAGTAACCAGAAAAACTTAGAAAAATGCCCAAAAAGAAGAAATCAGTAACTAGAAAAACTTAGAAAAATGCCCGAAAATGAGAAATGAGTAACCAGAAAAACTTAGAAAAATGCCCAAAAAGAAGAAATGAGTAACCAGAAAAACTTAGAAAAATGCCCAAAAAGAAGAAATGAGTAACCAGAAAAACTTAGAAAAATGCCCAAAAAGAAGAAATGAGTAACCAGAAAAACTTAGAAAAATGCCCAAAAAGAAGAAATCAGTAACTAGAAAAACTTAGAAAAATGCCCAAAAATAAGAAATGAGTAACCAGAAAAACTTAGAAAAATGCCCAAAAAGAAGAAATCAGTAACTAGAAAAACTTAGAAAAATGCCCGAAAATGAGAAATGAGTAACCAGAAAAACTTAGAAAAATGCCCAAAAAGAAGAAATGAGTAACCAGAAAAACTTAGAAAAATGCCCAAAAAGAAGAAATGAGTAACCAGAAAAACTTAGAAAAATGCCCAAAAAGAAGAAATGAGTAACCAGAAAAACTTAGAAAAATGCCCAAAAAGAAGAAATCAGTAACTAGAAAAACTTAGAAAAATGCCCGAAAATGAGAAATGAGTAACCAGAAAAACTTAGAAAAATGCCCAAAAAGAAGAAATGAGTAACCAGAAAAACTTAGAAAAATGCCCAAAAAGAAGAAATGAGTAACCAGAAAAACTTAGAAAAATGCCCAAAAAGAAGAAATCAGTAACTAGAAAAACTTAGAAAAATGCCCAAAAATAAGAAATGAGTAACCAGAAAAACTTAGAAAAATGCCCAAAAAGAAGAAATCAGTAACTAGAAAAACTTAGAAAAATGCCCGAAAATGAGAAATGAGTAACCAGAAAAACTTAGAAAAATGCCCAAAAAGAAGAAATGAGTAACCAGAAAAACTTAGAAAAATGCCCAAAAAGAAGAAATGAGTAACCAGAAAAACTTAGAAAAATGCCCAAAAAGAAGAAATGAGTAACCAGAAAAACTTAGAAAAATGCCCAAAAAGAAGAAATCAGTAACTAGAAAAACTTAGAAAAATGCCCAAAAATAAGAAATGAGTAACCAGAAAAACTTAGAAAAATGCCCAAAAAGAAGAAATCAGTAACTAGAAAAACTTAGAAAAATGCCCGAAAATGAGAAATGAGTAACCAGAAAAACTTAGAAAAATGCCCAAAAAGAAGAAATGAGTAACCAGAAAAACTTAGAAAAATGCCCAAAAAGAAGAAATGAGTAACCAGAAAAACTTAGAAAAATGCCCAAAAAGAAGAAATGAGTAACCAGAAAAACTTAGAAAAATGCCCAAAAAGAAGAAATCAGTAACTAGAAAAACTTAGAAAAATGCCCGAAAATGAGAAATGAGTAACCAGAAAAACTTAGAAAAATGCCCAAAAAGAAGAAATGAGTAACCAGAAAAACTTAGAAAAATGCCCAAAAAGAAGAAATGAGTAACCAGAAAAACTTAGAAAAATGCCCAAAAAGAAGAAATCAGTAACTAGAAAAACTTAGAAAAATGCCCGAAAATGAGAAATGAGTAACCAGAAAAACTTAGAAAAATGCCCAAAAAGAAGAAATCAGTAACTAGAAAAACTTAGAAAAATGCCCGAAAATGAGAAATGAGTAACCAGAAAAACTTAGAAAAATGATCAAAAATAATAAATCAGTAACCAGAAAAACTTAGGAAAAAACACTTAGAAAATTTTTCAGCAAAGTGTGAAAAATATTCTAAGTGTCAGCGGAGGAAAGTGCCGAAGCATCGGGAAAGATTCACAAACTCGCGCCGAACATGTGTTCCGAAGTGCCGCAGGAACTGTGTGAATTGAGCCCGGCAAATGGCCAACTGTCATTTTGTGTCTGCAGCCCGAAAACTTTAACTTTGTCTGTCGCGGAAGTCCCGAGCGGGAAAAATCCAAACGGTTTTGCGGGGATCGAGTTCCAGAGCGATGCAGTCAAATTTGAAATTCAGACCCATTCAGTGCCACTTGCATTTGTTACACAGTGAGGTTGGCGGGGTACCCGGAGATTTCTGGGAACACGATTTTTAGAACAAAATGGCGGCGCGGGACCTTTTTGAAAGGCATCCGAAAAACGGTTCCACGGGCATAGCACTCTAATGGCGGGTATGAGTGCATGCTGGAGAGCTCTTGGAAGTCGAATTTTTGACACTTTGTCAATTTTTTGACAGAATTGCCAAACTCTCCCTGTCTGTTCTAAGAGTCGGTCAGAGACCTGTGTGGAGGTCTCTTGACACGATTGGAGGGCGGGCAAATCCCCACGTTGACTCCGGCCGTCCCTCCACAGGCGCTCGTGTCCAAAATGAAGGCGAGAGACGCGAGTGGCCTGGTTCCCTTGGGTGCTGCCAGGAAGGATGCGGGCTGACCCTTGCCTGAGCACTCCCTAAAGCCTCTTACGAGTCGAGGGCCGGCCTCGGGCGCCGCACGACCGGCTCTGGGAGTGGGTGGCCGCTATTGTGAATAGGCTGGTCCTTCCCGCTGCCACCCGGCCAAGTGCGACGGCTCTGCCGCCCTGCGGTGCTCGTCACCCAGGTTTGGGGAACTCGGTCAGAGGCTGTGGCGGGGGGTCTCTTGACACGATTGGAGGACGGGCCATCCCCACGTTGACTCCGGCCGTCCCTCCACAGGCGCTCGTGTCCAAAATGAAGGCGAGAGACGCGAGTGGCCTGGTTCCCTTGGGTGCTGCCAGGAAGGGTGCGGGCTGACCCTTGCCTGAGCACTCCGTAAAGCCTCTTACGAGTCGAGGGCCGGCCTCGGGCGCCGCACGACCGGCTCTGGGAGTGGGTGGCCGCTATTGTGAATAGGCTGGTCCTTCCTGCTGCCATCCGGCCAAGTGCGACGGCTCTGCCGCCCTGCGCTGCTCGTCACCCAGGTTTGGGGAACTCGGTCAGAGGCCGTGGCGGGGGGTCTCTTGACACGATTGGAGGACGGGCCATCCCCACGTTGACTCCGGCCGTCCCTCCACAGGCGCTCGTGTCCAAAATGAAGGCGAGAGACGCGAGTGGCCTGGATCCCTTGGGTGCCGCCAGGAAGGGTGTGGGCTGACCCTTGCCTGAGCACACGTTAAAGCCTCTTACGAGTCGAGGGCCGGCCTCGGGCGCCGCACGACCGGCTCTGGGAGTGGGTGGCCGCTATTGTGAATAGGCTGGTCCTTCCCGCTGCCATCCGGCCAAGTGCGACGGCTCTGCCGCCCTGCGGTGCTCGTCACCCAGGTTTGGGGAACTCGGTCAGAGGCCGGTGCGGGGGGTCTCTTGACACGATTGGAGGACGGGCCATCCCCACGTTGACTCCGGCCGTCCCTCCACAGGCGCTCGTGTCCAAAATGAAGGCGAGAGACGCGAGTGGCCTGGATCCCTTGGGTGCCGCCAGGAAGGGTGTGGGCTGACCCTTGCCTGAGCACACGTTAAAGCCCCTTACGAGTCGAGGGACGGCCTCGGGCGCCGCACGACCGGCTCTGGGAGTGGGTGGCCGCTATTGTGTATAGGCTGGTCCTTCCCGCTGCCATCCGGCCAAGTGCGACGGCGCTGCCGCCCTGCGGTGCTCGTCACCCAGGTTTGGGGAACTCGGTCAGAGGCCGGTGCGGGGGGTCTCTTGACACGATTGGAGGACGGGCCACCCCCACGTTGACTCCGGCCGTCCGTCCACAGGCGCTCGTGTCCAAAATGAAGGCGAGAGACGCGAGTGGCCTGGATCCCTTGGGTGCCGCCAGGAAGGGTGTGGGCTGACCCTTGCCTGAGCACACGTTAAAGCCCCTTACGAGTCGAGGGACGGCCTCGGGCGCCGCACGACCGGCTCTGGGAGTGGGTGGCCGCTATTGTGTATAGGCTGGTCCTTCCCGCTGCCATCCGGCCAAGTGCGACGGCGCTGCCGCCCTGCGGTGCTCGTCACCCAGGTTTGGGGAACTCGGTCAGAGGCCGGTGCAGGGGTCTCTTGACACGATTGGAGGACGGGCCACCCCCACGTTGACTCCGGCCGTCCGTCCACAGGCGCTCGTGTCCAAAATGAAGGCGAGAGACGCGAGTGGCCTGGATCCCTTGGGTGCCGCCAGGAAGGGTGTAGGCTGGCCCTTGCCTGAGCACACTGTAAAGCCTCTTACGAGTCGAGGGTCGGCCTCGGGCGCCGCACGACCGGCTCTGGGAGTGGGTGGCCGCTATTGTGAATAGGCTGGTCCTTCCCGCTGCCATCCGGCCAAGTGCGACGGCTCTGCCGCCCTGCGCTGCTCGTCACCCAGGTTTGGGGAACTCGGTCAGAGGCCGGTGCGGGGGGTCTCTTGACACGATTGGAGGACGGGCCATCCCCACGTTGACTCCGGCCGTCCGTCCACAGGCGCTCGTGTCCAAAATGAAGGCGAGAGACGCGAGTGGCCTGGATCCCTTGGGTGCCGCCAGGAAGGGTGCGGGCTGACCCTTGCCTGAGCACACGTTAAAGCCTCTTACGAGTCGAGGGTCGGCCTCGGGTGCCGCACGACCGGCTCTGGGAGTGGGTGGCCGCTATTGTGAATAGGCTGGTCCTTCCCGCTGCCACCCGGCCAAGTGCGACGGCTCTGCCGCCCTGCGGTGCTCGTCACCCAGGTTTGTGCAACTCGGTCAGAGGCCGGGGCGGAGGTCTCTTGACACGATTGGAGGACGGGCCATCCCCACGTTGAATCCGGACGTCCCTCCACAGGCGCTCGTGTCGAAAATGAAAGGCGAGAGAGACGTGAGTGGCCTTGGTTCCCTTTGGGTGTTGCCAGGAAGGATGCGGGCTGACCCTTGCCTGAGCACACCCATGTTTGTGCAACTCGGTCAGAGGCCGGGGCAGAGGTCTCTTGAAACGACTGGAGGGCGGGCAATCCCCACGTTGAATCCGGCCGTCCCTCCACAGGCGCTCGTGCCGAAATTGAAGGCGAGAGAGGCGAGTGGCCTTGCTTCCCTTGTGTGTTGCCAGGAAGGATGTGGTCTGACCCTTGCCTGAGCACACCAAGGTTTGTGCAACTCAGTCAGAGGCCGGGGGCAGAGGTCTCTTGAAACGACTGGAGGGCGGGCAATCCCCACGTTGAATCCGGCCGTCCCTCCACAGGCGCTCGTGCCGAAATTGAAGGCGAGAGAGGCGAGTGGCCTTGCTTCCCTTGTGTGTTGCCAGGAAGGATGTGGTCTGACCCTTGCCTGAGCACACCAAGGTTTGTGCAACTCAGTCAGAGGCCGGGGGCAGAGGTCTCTTGAAACGACTGGAGGGCGGGCAATCCCCACGTTGTATCCGGCCGTCCCTCCACAGGCGCTCGTGTCGAAAATGAAAGGCGAGAGACGCGAGTGGCCTTGGTTCCCTTGGGTGTTGCCAGGAAGGATGTGGTCTGACCCTTGCCTGAGCACACCAAGGTTTGTGCAACTCAGTCAGAGGCCGGGGCAGAGGTCTCTTGGAACGATTGGAGGGCGGGCAATCCCCACGTTGAACCCAGCCGTCCCTCCACAGGCGCTCGTGTCGAAAATGAAAGGCGAGAGACGCGAGTGGCCTTGGGTGTTGCCAGGAAGGATGAGGGCTGCCCCTTGCCTGAGCACACCAAGGTTTGTGCAACTCCGTTCAGAGGCCGGGGCAGAGGTCTCTTGAAACGACTGGAGGGCGGGCAATCCCCACGTTGTATCCGGCCGTCCCTCCACAGGCGCTCGTGTCGAAAATGAAAGGCGAGAGAGGCGAGTGGCCTTGGTTCCCTTGGGTGTTGCCAGGAAGGATGTGGTCTGACCCTTGCCTGAGCACACCAAGGTTTGTGCAACTCAGTCAGAGGCCGGGGCAGAGGTCTCTTGGAACGATTGGAGGGCGGGCAATCCCCACGTTGAATCCGGCCGTCCCTCCACAGGCGCTCGTGTCGAAAATGAAAGGCGAGAGACGCGAGTGGCCTTGCTTGCCTTGGGTGTTGCCAGGAAGGATGTGGTCTGACCCTTGCCTGAGCA